>NW_022198211.1:1683320-1731835 GCF_009176525.2 Contarinia nasturtii | reverse complement strand
CATACATATGTTTACGTTTGTTATGTTCAAAACCGTTCAGCGTAAACAAATCGATGCAATCGCATGTGTATCTAATTAAATTTTTTTCTTCATATTTTCATTTTTTGCTTTGCACTGACTGAACGAAAAAAAAACGGTGCAGTTTTCCCACTTCGATTGAAATAGTTGAGCATTATAGATTTTTGAATTTTTAAACGCACAAAAAAAGTTTCAAGTAAGGAGAGTGCGAAGCGTGAACAATAACATGAAAAACCTAGTGGCGATGTGTTTTTTTCATACGTTCATTTAAAATTGCCCTCAAGTTTGTTTGTTTTTTTTTTCTGTTGCCGTTTCGTATGCGGTTTGGCATGCTTCCAACTCGATGAAGAAGGCAAACGAAAAACAAATCACTTGACTTTAATTACGTGTTATTATTTGTTAAATGTTTGATTTACTATCGAAAACATTATTGCACACGTTTTACTCAGTCACTTTTTTCCCCTTTTGCAAGAAAGATTACACTTATTTTCATTTTTTTGCAAAATTAAAAGTATCAGCTTTTTCTATCGATGCTAAACGGCTGGTTTGTTGGACATTTGAATAAAATATTAAGAAAAATCGAATGAAAGAGCTTTACATTCTGATGACCGTATTTTGTGGTTTTTATTTCAAAATGACTGCTTATTTATGACTGAATCAACGAAAATATATAATAACAAAGAACTTTTATTGTTCCAAATTGAACGAACTTTTTTATTGCTTTGTTTAAACAAAGCCAAAACGGCCTATTTTGTCCGGCGCTTGTTTGAGCAATGAGTGATGATTTAAATATTAAGTGAATGACTTCATCAATCGTCCATTTATATGGAGTATATCAGAATATCCATATATCAAAGAGTCATTTAAGGCATTAAAGTTAAACGAAGTTTATAAAAAATGATAAAAATCCAACCGAAATGACCTACACACAAGAGAAGTGGCGAGAGGGAAAAAATAACAACATTTTATTAGTCGCTTGCATTTAATTTCCCTTGTTTGGATTATTACATGAAAAACGAAAAAAAAAACGTTCTTGAAAAAGCCATCTCATACTCTTGAAAATTGGGTTCAAAGGGAAAATGCCGAGCGAGAGAAAAAGAACATCAATAAAAAGCCATCATAAAAAAAGTAAGTCACTTTCATTGCGATGAACCCCAATTTTTCCAAGCGCTCGTCCAAAAAAAACACACACCATTGTGTACGGCCAACAAACAATCTACACAGCGTAACACCGAAAAAAAAGAGAAATGCCAGCGATAAAAATGTCAATGGAAAGCCCCTCAGCTTCGTCTATCTTTCATGTAAATAATCATCGTTTCTATCTCGGTTCGTTGTGCGGTTGCATGAAACAGTGCATTTGCTTTGTGTCCACTTTTATCTCTCTCTTTCTGTTTGGACTAACGAGAGTTAACATGCGAAATGATTAATGATTCTCGCCAAATCGCTCAAGACAAAATACACATACACACATCCAGCGTGTACCCAAAATGACAATGGAATGACATTGACACTTTTGCATCTTTCTTTATTTAATGCGCTTATTCCGTTATGCCATTTCGATGGTCGCTTTCTTCCATTTAACATCATCAGATGCATCGTTTGCTACAGATGATTTTGTATTATGTTTAACGAAATCGATAATGTTTTGTTTAAGTGGCCCCTATTTACTTGCTGTACACAGTGGCTATTAAGACGACTTATTCGTCTTTCTTTTCTTCAAAGAAAATGTGAAAATTTGCTCGGCAATTCAATGACAAATTTAGAAAATCCATAAAACCATTAAGCAGTCTGGTGCTGAAAAACGACATATAATCATGGAAAACTGTAACGCAAATTCACACCGCCCTTCGCTACATCATTTCTATCCAAAAACAACAAACACACACACACAATGTGATTTGCCATCAGATCATTTCAACCGTCGAAAACAGTGTCAACAACATTCAGCAATATCTGTAAGTCTTCTCGCTGTTTAACAATGACGCATAATACTGGTCTTATAGAAAATGTGCTGGGAATTTTTTGAAGACAAAAGACAATGTCATTTGTATGTTAATACCCGTGCATAATGCGCTCATGATTGATTAATATTTTCCAAATGAAAGGCGTACAGTGAGTGACGTCGACAACAGCGAGCTAACAGAGTGTCAAAAATGAATGCAAGTGAAAATCGTCACTGTATGTATGTGACTTTGTTGTGTGAATTGGTGACGTTAATTAGAAGAGATTGAACCGAACTAAAAATATGCTTTGATGCATTAAGGATCTAATTTGACGCACGATGAATATTGATGGAATGAATTGTGTTTGGATCTGTTTTGAATAAAATTCGAATGCAAAAACAAAAGAGATTAGAAAAAGTCTAATTGAAGTCAAACGGTTTTCATTTCGCTTGAGAATGATAATTAAATACGGTTGACAGAGTAGCAATTTAAATTCGATCGTTCACTTTTTCTTAACTCTTCGAAGTCCGTACTAGTCAATGAAAATGGCAAAGTAATTGAAATTGTGAAAATTTTTCTAATCGCATATCGACACTCTCTGGCCACAGATCGCGCTAATTGAATGAACACCATTCATTTCATGCGCTTTATCACCATATGTATCTTGATATCGTGCCGCAGCTTTAATCGAAGAAAAAAAACAACGGCAACAAAAAAAACAAAACGAACAAAAAAAACTGGTCTGATTCAAACACAAATTAACGGCTAATTTAAATTAATGCCCATTCATTTCGATTTGAAGCCGACGTGCAGCGAATAGTATGACAGATGAGGAGAGCAGAAAAAAATATGTGCGACATTTCTTTTGTTGCAATAGTGCGCGCAACGAGATATAATTAATATTTCTGTTATGTGTCCATTAAAATAAAATAAATATCATTTGTTGAGTGGCAACGACATCACTAACAAATACCACAATGAATCGTATCGCTCGCATCACACACGCATTCAATAAAAATCGAATACAATTGCGAAGCATCCATTGCATCGAGATAGAAGCACATAGAGAGCAGGAGAGAACATACAGAGTATCCGGTGACCGAATCGCGGCTGTACAAGCTGTACATGCATTTGCCCGGGACAAAACCCGATTTCAAATTAATAACATCGCGCATTTGACTTGTAAATAATAAACATGTCGATTGTCTTCGATATACCGTTATTTACGATACACTCTCTATTTAGACTAAAAGAGATAAGCGATATGCCATAGCCAAAGAGAATAACATTTTTGCAATGTGCTACGACCGGCTGATACTCAATATCCTCTTCCGTTCCACATTAAATATTGTGAACGGCACCGAGAGAGTATCTGCACCGATCCAACGATGCGAACCATCAAAAACACACATCTCGCTCTTTTTATATGGTTTTTGTATGAAGAAAGACTATGTGCGCACTTTCGTTTGAAAAATCGGATGCATTAGTCAATGCAATGAGCATTAGCTCTTCGGGGCAAAATTCATGATCACGTCTCTGTCACATACAACACATAAGAAAGGTAGAAGTATGCACACAACTTCAATTTATCGTATTTATCGAGTCATTTATTTAACGAAACGACAGGTTGAAAAAGAACATGACTCAAGAATCAAATAAACAAACAAACAAAGCAAAATGACGTAATTGAAGATCCATCAAAAAATATTTTTCATTTCAAAAGTGCCGGAAGAAGAGAACAAATCGGAAGAATTTTTTTTTATAATAATATTTCGTTAGAACTCGGGTATTGTGTTCAAACTGGTTTAATAATCATAAACTAATTAAAAAATTTGTTGATATATACCAGTTCTATCGGTATGCGCATAGTAGCATGGAAATTTGCATGCAAATCACTCAATGCCATTGACATAAATTTCACTTTTATGCATTCATTGACTGGCTGTCCAGTCCATGCTCCAATGACGATGATGATGATGATGAGAATGCACAAAGTCGTGCAACGGATACACATTGGTTCGACGATCGTTGGTCGACCGTCAACTGATTTACTGCTGCACAAAAGATGTCAACACGATTGTAAACAGGAAGAAAATAAAAATTGATCGTTAGCACGATAGATGTATTCGGTTGATTCTGAATTTTTACACACACGACATCCACATCCACACCAAATCGTGTATACTTTGTTGTGAATACATAAACGAGATCAACCAAAGTATTACCGTGCATATCACATCTTACGTGGTCTTAATACTGATCACGGTCTTGTTTGTGTTTGCAGTGCTGAACATGTTGTTCTATTGGTGAATCCCGTTCTTTCTTTGCGCTTCGGAAACACTTTGATGACCGTTTCAAATGACTACAAACGATTTTGCGGCAGTACGGAAGTGAAAATAATGATCTAAACTCCAATTTAATAATAATTTTATGATCTTGTTTTGATGTTGAGTGCCGCCAATGCTGAACTAATTTCGGTGAAAGAAGTGGAACTGTTAACCTTTCAAATGTTCGCTGTCGGCTTGGAATCAGGTGTCAATTGGTTTGATCATTATTCTTGAAACAAGATGTGGATACGGTAAACGCGTGCGTTTTGCGCTCGAAAACTCAAGAAAACTTGAACAAATTGTTCATTTTATGGTTCATCATTTTATTTACTTACCATTTTTGATTGAAGAACGCGAGCGTACGCACGCACACACGTATTTCGTATTCAATAACTTGAAGAGGAAATTGGAAATTTGTATTGGATTTGGTGAACTTTAATCTCTTGTAATTGGACGCCCAACGAGAACGAGGCGATGAAGATGATGATGATGATGGAATAAAATTGGGTTTGGTGTTTTGTGGTTTCGTGTTCAATCGCGCGCTTATTTTGCCTATACAACATGTATTCTTAAGAATCATTTCGTGATGCAATTACATTAGACACAAAATTACTCTGTTTTGACCATTTCCACGGAATATAATGAAATCAAACAAAAGATCCAAACACAGAATGAATAGAATACAGTGTTTTATGTGCATTGTTCTTAAGGTCCATCTCTTTCTATTTTAAAATGGAACGAATTACGGAAATACACTTGCAACTAATGAGCCGAACATGATTTGTACTTTTTTTCTCCTCGTTTGCGTCTTCTAAATCGGATAAACACCGGACACACGCGCATCCGATGTGCCATCATTCAAAACAAATAGATTTCCAGCACCGAACACACAAAAGCCAATTTAAAAACGCAGAACCGCATCTATAAAGGAAATTGATTTCAATTTCTACAAATTGACTTTGCCATTTACATAATGTCGCACAGTTGCACGAAAAATTCGCTTCGACTCATAAACGTGACGAATTGCTTATGTTGTTTATGGCAATGCATCATTGAAATTGCAAAATATTCACGTATCTCTCATCTTGTTGAAGCAATTTTGATTGAATGCCAACCACAGTAATACGTGCAGCTCATACAAGGTGTGAACCATGATTTCACCCAGTAAATGAAGAAGAAATTTAAAAAGTATACTTTGAATAGTTTGTTCAAAGGAAGAACATATTTTATTTTTATCGACGCTTAGAATTTTCTCAACAACTGAACTGCAATGAAATCTACAAAACAACGATTTAATGAGCCATAATGAATTGGCAATCGCTTCTCGATTGATTTTTTTACGACTTGAAATTATCGACAACATCCGATGGGAGAAAATCCAAATGGCAAAGACGCCCGAAATTACTTGTGCGGGAGAGCGAGAGAGGGATGGTACCAATGCACGGCAATTCAAATAGACAATTTTTCACCCTCATAATATGCGCATCTTCGCTATTTCGCCTGTCAACGTCTGCAGACGGAGAGCCATAATTGATAGCATTCTCAACATGCTCGTTCGGTGTTTGCTCAATTGCTGCAATGTGAATCGCAACCTATTTACTCATTTTGATGAATTTCTTTCGTATTTTTAACGCGACGCAACTTGTACTGAACCATTTACTTGATCTCACACTTCACAAACTGAAATCCTGATAAACGATTAATATTTCAACAGATTAAGTGGAATCATTTATTATTTTGGTTTCAGTTGGCATTTTTTTCTCTTCTCGTTAAATCGAATAGTTGATACCATCGAGTCGTTGCGTTCGATGGATGATTGAGATGTGTTTGCTCAACTGCATAAATGATGAAAATTTCATTGGAGGCTGACATAGGAATTGGTCCGTTGCCAGTGCAACGATATACTTATTACTCTCTCGACACAATCAAATTGATGAGCATTTGTGACTGGAAATAAAAGTCAACGATCAATTCATTCGATTTGGTCATCATCTACTTGCAGTCAGTAAGATTTGAAATCGCAAAGATTTATTTAGAAAATGACATCAAATATTTTGCGGTGAAAAAGCATTTACGAAATTAGAAAATTCATGTCTCCTATGCGGGTCATCCGTTTCTAATGTTTCCGTTCGTAATTTTTCTTTTGGATCTAAATCTTCTCCTCGAAAACTTATACGCATACAATGTATTAACATTAAGCGATATAGTTTGTTTGGTCGTAAGTTATGATTACCAGTTTGCACAATAATCATTTAATTTGAAAGAGCGAAATAATTAAGATTTAATTTCGATCTTCGGGGCGCTGATGAAGTTAGTTTCTTTTTTTTGCTGGTTATGGTTTATAAGCGTGATTTGATCTAGTCGCCTGCTTTTTTGCGTATTTAATCAATGGTCGTGTGAGTTTGTTGCTGTTAAATGCCGTTCATTTGTGCAATTACGGTGAGTATGGCTTGTGCTAAAATTTCCATTTCTTGTTGATTGGATGTAAAAGTAGTCCACAGTGAAGCAAACTAATTGAGCTGTGTGTATGACTGACAAATAACCTGCCGGTGTGTGTGCGTTTTTTTGTCGTTTCGTTAAAACGGATGAAAAAAATATTGTAAGATGTAATCGAGTTGAAGTGATCGGAAGTGAATCTAGACTAATTGTCATCAAGCGCTTCGTCATAGTTATGGGGAAAAGATATTCACAGAACAAAGCATTGATTCTGGATTCATGTCTGCGTGGATGATTCAAAATATGATTTTTGCGCAGAGAAATTGACAGACAAATGGCAATGTGTTAGAATGATGTTTGTCACAAAGATATTATTGTAATTTTAAAATGGGCAAAATGTGATAAATCCGTGTATTAAACATAAAAAAAGGATGTTTGTGTGTTGAACTGAAGCAATAAAAAGGAAAACCATAAATAAAACGTAAGCTTAAACTTAAAGGAAATAAAATCAAATGGAACTCACCAATTTATGAAATGATTGTGTAGTGTTTGTCTGTCAAGTAATTGTGTATTTTGCCAAAAGTCCCGTCGGGTTCATAGGCGCGCGCACATGCGATGCGTCGTTTGGATTATTTCTTTTAATTGACGTGTTGCGTCGGTAAATTCAAATCGTATTGAACTGCGGATGCAATGGAAAACCAATGAGTTTATATCAGCGCTTCGGTCAATCGATTTATATTCAATAAAAATTTAGCCAAAGCAAGCGCGTTTGTTGAATTGCGCGTATTCATTCGTAGTATAGCTATTCAATAAGCATAAAATATTTTTCATTTACCTGCTTCCCGACCGAGAACACGAGAAAGAAAGAAAAAAAAAGAAAGAAAAAAAGCAGTTAATTACGGGTTTTAATTAGCTGATGGGCATTTTTTTTAATTGAATTTCATTCAGTGAAAACGGTTGTTTACCATCTCGAACATGCGTTCGAAGTTTTGATATCGTTTCGCAATGCAAAGAAATGTTATGATTTACACCAAAGACACACGTTTGACAGTATCGACCATTCGTGTAAACTAAAAAAAGCATTTCTCTCTTTAGTGCACTGCTATTTATCGATGCTTCCAGAGGAGGCCGCCACCGCTTCATGAAAACGAACCAGTTTCTCGCTATGCAAATCAAAATTAGCATATCGTTCGTTAAATGTGGCCGATTAAACAATACATTCAACTTTAGCAGAAGAAAAAAACGGTTTAATTGGCATTTTCTGATAAAATGAGTGCATTTTTGCGCGAAAATCATGATTCAATGTAGTGTGCGAACAAGTAGCATTCACTTTTCACAGAATGGCGCCGATCATTGATTCAAAACCATTTAAATGATTCCAATGAAATTGATGGATCTCTTTTATTGACGGCTTCTTTGTGCATAATAATGATTATAATCCCCATTTTTTTCACATCTTAAAACAAAACTATCGCTAATTGAAATCTGCATAATTATTTTTGTAGCCCTTTTGCGCCGGCAGTAACTTAACATAATTTCTTAAAATGAATCTAATTAGAGAAATTATTCAAAAGGCTTTTTTTCCTGCGTGTTACACTTTTGATATGATACAAATGTACGTGTTAGAATGTTTTTTTTTAATAAATCCAATGCAAATTCACAGGAATTGCAATCGTTGATTGTGTGGGAGCTCGAGAAAACCCTTGCATACATTGGTTTTTGCAAAATCTTCTAGTTTCTTTTGTTCTGTTTATGGAAAAATTTAGTGATGCAAAATGCATTTCAATAAAGTCAACTATGTGAACAAAAACAATTGTCATGTCTGGATGCGAAATGGCCGACCCGTTTTTTATATTATTATAAATGTCAAAATCTGGGAACAATAACGTTTTATGTTCAACAAATGTTGAAAAATTTACCACCACACTCCGTTGATTATTGGCGAATGATTGGTAGAGACGGAAAACAAATGAAATTGTGCACGTGATGAATCGCGATAAACATGGTGTTTTTTTTCTTCTTCCAAGCTAGTTTTTTTTCTAAGAGCTATGTAATCAATCGTTTTGGCCTATTGATTGTACAAATTTGCCGCGTTCGAGGTTTTTTTTTATTTCAATAATATTTGTTCGATAAAACCAACACCTCAACAGAATGTTCTTCGTGTTTTATGAATGCATTTTCCGCCATTACTTGATTAATTATCGGTTTAATAATTAAAATTATAATTTTTATTAACATTTTTTGTGTGATTGAGTTTGGAAAACATGCTCAACAAATAATATGATTTTCTTTCGGTCATCAGTAAGTAGCTGAGACTGACTTAGCAAAGAAAAGCAGTCATTGAAACCCTCGTTCAGAGTAATCGCGAATAGTAAACTCGAAGTCTTTTAGAATGATGAAAACAAGCACTTCATTTGTTTATTTAAACTGTACGCTTTTTGCAACGCTTGCATACAGATTTATAGTTTATCTCTCTATTTCAATGCGTTCTGTTTTCTTTCACTTGCGTTATACACTTTTTTTTTAGATGTTCCATGTACGGGATTGTATGCGTTTTGATGATATTTATGTGGTGTGTAGCAACACGAATGTGAATTTATCAGCCGTTCAATGTTCAACCAGAAGCTCCTTTATATGCAATTGCCATTTGGATACCTTCATTACAACCATTTGCTTTTAATAATTGAATAATTTATTACAATAAAAATGTGCACGGTTTGTTTTTTTATTCTCTTCACTGCATTCGCCTAGTGCGCGATTTCGAAGAAAAAAACGTCCAGAAAATGTATGCGCGCGGGAAAAATTATTCGAATAATACATTTAAGTGAATAGAGATTCGAGGTGGAACTAAAAAAAAAGTGTGGATCGATGCCAAACCCGCAGATACGAAAAAAACACACACAATGCGAGTGAAAGAACAAAAAAAAAAAAATTAACAACGTTTTGGTATTTTGTATGTTGCACAATGGTTGTTTTTATCATATTATATTCAGTTGGTTATCCGTTGATTTTCTTGGAGCGTTTGTTGCCGCGATTCGATCATACATCGTGTACATTTCGTTCAATTGTTGTCTGTATTTTCGTTTAATGCAAACGCATACGATGTTCCGATGCGAATGCCGCGCATTTTTATTTTCTTAAGAAAATAATCATAATTTTCTACTATTCAGTTTTATTTGATTAAAATGTAATTCAAAAGATGTGTATGTTCTTTCTTTCAAATGGATTCATTTGGATTGAAAATGTTATTTTCTGCTGAACATCGAGCTGGCTGCAACATTCGTGCAAATGCTTGTGTGCATAGTGTAACTGGATCGTTTCTTTGTTGTTTTTTCTCATATTTAAATTGGCGAACAAAGACGAGCATCGAGAGACCAGACAGAGATCGCGTACATTCATCGAATATCTTCTATTGTTGTTTAGCAAAACAAGAAACGGTAACGGCTTTGGCATTTAACTGCACTTTTTTCAAAACGTTCATTTCGTAAAATTGCAATGCACGCCGGATATGGATACAGTTTCATCTTTAAATGTGGAATGCATGACTTGGCTGCATCGTTCGTTTCATAACTTTCGATTGAAAATGAGTTTATTTGGTAAATGATAAGATATGGCATTTTTTGGCTTTTGCCATAGCAAAAAACACTCGAAACAAAAGAAACTCTAGAAGTTTGCGATTGCTCAAATTCTTTGCACACATTCGTTAGATTCAGCGGTGAGAAATGTGCTTGAAAAATGTTTTTTAATTGGAGAGAAAAAGATAAACCATTCCACTCTTTCGTCGGTTTCTTCAAGAGAGAGAGAGAGAGAGAGAGAGAGAGAGAGAGAAGAGCCCTAGAAAACATTGTGACAAAACCGCATCCAAACACACATAAATAATTATGATTGACGTGTTGAAAATGCGCTAATTCCCTGCCATTGTCTCTCTCATAATGTTTATTTATTAAAGTGTAAACATAATTTGCAACATAATAAATCAATTATTTGCATACGGTGTACAGTTGTTGTTGTTTACAATGGCAGTCAATTTGAACGGCAACCAATTATTATCGTCAATTTACATTTCACTTAAACTGTGTCACCGTATGCAAATACGTTCTGTGGCAAAAGACAACAGCAAACCAACTTGTCTTGGGTCTCTGTGCTCTCTGTCTGTGTCGGTGACAAAACAAAATACACATGTTCGACAGTAAAGATATTAAGAAACCTAGTCATTATGCAATAAAAAAGACACGGAATTAAAGCAGCACGACACAAAAAAATACTATAAGTATATGTACGGCATCAACATTGATGAATCAGAATGCGAAACGAAATGAAATGTGGAAAAAAAGTTGTGCGTTTTTTTTCATCCGTGGGCAGATCATATTTTTATCGCAATGCAATTAAATGGAGAGTTTATCTGATTGCGAAACGGTGGTGATCGTGTGGGCTTGTTGAGAAAATCTCAATTGTGACTCGTGCCAAACATCTAATCGCCGCTGATTTTTTTTACCTTATTTGCTAATGATAAACGAGACTTTGTTGTTATTGAGACTTCACCATAAATGGCCATCGAACATTGCACACAGACACAAAGAGAACAATTAAAAAGGAAAATATAATTAATTGGCGTTTTTCGTCAATCAATCGACTGTTAGCTTTTTTGTCCCTCAAGTAGATGTATGGACGGGGACATCTAATGATGACGGCTATCATCAAACAAATAAAAAATTTCGTTTTCGATATGATATTGGTCGAATATTGTGTTTTTTTCTCTCGATCGCATCGAAAACCATATCGATCAAAAACTCAATACATCTTGAAATATGGACGATATTATGATTTTGGTTATGGCAAATCGAATGGAATGCGAATCTTGACTTTTTTTTTCGCATTTTGCAGCAAAAAAAAGCGCAAACACAAAGTCGAAAAGAAAATGCCAGAAATATTTTTTGACGAAAAGAAGATAAAGAAGAGGCGTCTGCAAAGACCGAAAACGCATAATTTGCGAGGATTTTTTTTCACTTTTCTGTGTGCATTTGATTGCACGATGATCGGCATTTTTCCATCCATTTCATTCTTTCTTTGTTCATCAAAATGTGTTTTTTTTTGTTTTCGTTTGGCTTTTCATCGTTGCTTTACTTTTGTCGCGATTTTTGTTCACGATTTCATTAAATCAGTAGTTTGATATTAACCTTGAACTCATCATCTCCTGAAGCGCGTTAAAAGCCAATTCACTCCTCTTTCGCAAGCGAGATCGCACAAATTTATAGAGTTGATCGTCGCTGATATGTACTCTAACAATAAAACGCAACAATTCAAACATTGGGCTCGCAAGCAACAGACGGAAAATTGAAAAAGTAAACATAATTTTTCAAGAAGTTTCTGCGTCGCCATAATGAACATTGAACAACCTTTTCAGGTGACAAGTATTTTTATTTATAAATTCCATTAACACCATTAACAATTTTTAATTAATCCATATAAAATTTATTGGCGAAAAAAAAATGTGTTCCGAGCGCGTTTTTTTTTCGCCATTCATTTGTCAACCGTGAAGATGTTGATTTCGATGGAAGTTGCATCATTTTGATTTGGTGTGGTTGGGACCTCATAAATGGTGATTCAATTATTACCCGACGGCAATTGTGGCCTTTCAATAGTACATCATTTTCTTGGGGTTTTCCATGAACGAATCAGACAAAAAAAATTGTTGTTTTTTTTAGCAAAGATTCTTTTTGAAATGATTGTTTTGCGGTTCGTCTCTGACATGAATAATAGCTGCTGATACGAGATGGCTATAGATATCAATTTGCATCATCTTCCGTGTGCCAAACGTTGAGCAACGAAAGTTTTGATAGCGGTATTATGCAAATTCAACAAAGAAACTTGCAACTCATTCGACGTAATTAACTTTAATGATTTAAATATTTTCCGAACAATTTTCTTCGCTAAAAATCACTTAAGAAACTTTTGCATTCCACGTTCCACATACATACACCCGAGAAATTGAAAAGGGGTATTCAGATTAGAAGTAATTTTCAACGCCTTTTAAACCACTTAAAATTAATAATGGATTCGCCCGACACTTAATTGAAATGCATTCACATTTGTTTTGCATTCGAAGAGTCATCATCGCCGCTCACACCTCACAGTGTTAAACTTTGTGTTCGAATGAATTTACACGAAAAAAAAAACGAGCCCAGTGCACTTAAGAAATTGCATTAGTTTCGTCACAATGCGAAGAGTGTCAGAGTTTTGTGTAAAAGTTTTAAATTTACTAAAATGATGCAAAGTCATTTGGATAATATCAGCATTTCAAAAAGAATACTATCGAAGTATTTATTTATTTTTACATTAATTTAAATTACATTTTATAAAAGTGTAGTTGATTCAAATTTCACTTGTGTGTGCGCACACACGGTGTGTTGTTAGCACACCAAAAACTCATTGAAATGTTTTCGCTTAAAATTGAATTGAAAATTTGGCCTGAAATTCAAATGAAATGAAAATAAAAATTTCCATTTCCAAAATCAAATGCAAAATAGAATCGTGTTAATGAGATGTGGTCGCAGCACATTCGATTCACCATCCATCAAAATGTGAATTTGCTCGGTAAACCATTATGTTTTACACGTCCAATATATTTCCAACAGGCAAAACCAATTTACATTGGACTTTTACATTTTGTGCAGCTCTCTATCATCACCATCACATTTGTGCTGGTTTGCGCGATACTCGCACGCGCTCACTTGCTATGTATCGGTCGATGCGAGAGCAAGAGACAGAGAAAGGACGATGTAAAAACATTAAAAACAAACAGACTTACAATCGCATAATTATTCGTGCATAAAAATAAAATTCTTCACAACTAAAAAAGGGCGCTCTTCGGTCTTCGCACACACACATACACACACACACACTGTTGTGGTGTTACAAATGCGGAGCGCTCTCTCATTGTGTTTGTTTGTTTGTACACATTGCAAGTTTCGATTCGTATATAAATATCAATTTGCGTGAATGTAATGTTCCATCGAAAAGGTACAACTCGGCTCGTTTCGATGTTCTGTGATGAAGGTATTTTGCGTTTTTCTCCTTCTTTCATTTCATTTGAACGATGACGATCTCACAATACACTTGAATTTGCCAGCCAGAGTTCTGAATTTTCAACGACGATATTTTAATTCCGTTCCACACGGTGCATAATAATCAAAAATTCAATGTGTAACTCAACACAAGCTCTCCAATATAACGAAGCGGAAAAGTGGCTATCTAATAAGAAATATCCGAAAAAAACACTCCGCAACAACAGTCAGTCAGTTAGTTAAACCATGATACGAACATCAAGTGTGTCTTTTCCAAACAGTAGCATTTTCCAGCTTTATTTACTATCAAAATAATTGAGGTGCTTGTCTTTCGTTTAGATGGTTTTGCTATATATCTCTGTTCTGTTGTGTTTGTTTTTTTTGCCTCTTCGTTCTTGGTTGTTATTCTCATTTTCGTATATCATTCAGTCGGTTAATAAATCATAATTGAATAATAAATGTAATTAAATGTGAATAATTAGCAGCAGTTGCATTTAATTTATTTGTTTTGAAATTCAATGTAATCGTCGATGATGTGCGTTTTTTGTGCCAGTCTCTATCTCTTCTATATCTTCGTTTCATTTCCTTTGTGAAGTGATTAATATTAAAATTCTAGACTTCATTCAATTCGGATCACGGTGTGTTGCTCATTTCAAGCTGAGATGATTTGATACTATGTTTTTGTGATTTTCAGTTATTAGCTTGTTCGATGGTTTTTTCTCTCTTCTTATTCCGAATTTTTCAGGTGGGAAAAGTTGCAATAACCTTCTGAATTATTAGCGATAGAATATATCGGTACAAATTGTACAATTATTTTTTTGTTTTATTAATTGAATTAAGTTGTTTCACTTTTCCCTGCGTTGTCGTCGTAGAAAACTTGTCACTCATGAGCCTGCAAGGCATGTTCATAAAATTGCCAACGTTTTGCATAAATTTGTCGTGTAGCAAGTATACATTTTGAATAGATCGTGTGTGCAAATCTGATGATAATCATTGAGACAGCGCCAATAAATTAAACCACTTTAATATGTTTTCATGCGTTTAACACTGTCCAAAAAATCATAGACAAGCAACTCAAGCAACAGCAGTGCAACCATTAATCTCTATTACGACATCAGTTTTCATATAAAAGTTTGATTGTCGCGAATGTGCGCTACTTAAAGGCGCTCAAGTTTATGAATTAGTTCTGTTTTTTCTTTCGTTTAAATAAATTTCATAAGCAAAATAAATTACTGTATTTTACAACATGATTGAGAGTGGTGTTTATGGTGAATGTTAAATGTGTACCAAAGGAACCAAATCAGCCGCGATTTGCATGTCAAGAGTATTTGAGTCTGAACATGTTTAGAAGAGGTTTATAGACACTCGTAAAACCCAAAAACTCATGTTACACGGAAATTGTACCAACCCAACGAAAATGTTACGGAAAATTAATATTTGTAATTTTTTAATTGCACGGCACTATGATGAAAACATTCACTTTCAACATTCGCTTTCGAACCATATTGAGAGGGTCTTTCGTTAGCCATCCCTTTTGCACACCAATAATGTTAGCCGACCGATACACGGTCTGGAACAAACGAAAGAAACGAAACGATTGTGCACAAGAAAAACTATTTAAGACATTAAAAGAGATCACTTATTGAAAAATGTGCTACATGTTAAAAACAACGGCAACAACAGCTGTTGATGTATTTCGCCGACCATTTCCTTTCAATCGATTTTAACTACTTTGTTCGCTTACTCCACAAAACCATTCAATATATGGCTCTGTCAGATAAATATAGTTTTTTTTTTCTTCTCTAAGTACATGCTATTCTGAATCAATTTTATCGTAATTATCCGGTTGTGCTGTTAATTATTTGCGCGCACTCATTTTAAAGCGCAAACACACATTGCAATTCCAATTGAATACAACATGTGAACTCTTCTTAAAAATAAAATGCGATAAGCGATCGATTAATCTATTTGAAATTCTGTTGTCAACGAACATCATTGAAACAAGAATCATCGACAATTTATTGAAATTAAAACAGCGAAAAATGTTGATGAAAAATTGCACGATTACAGATTTAAAAAACGTCTTGTCATTGGATTTGTTAAAATGCTCGATGATGTAGATGCATATATTTCAAAACGAAAATGACGCCTGAAAATGATGTAAGCGATTTCTGACATAAAAAAAATATGTATTTTTAACTTGTCGCTTTGACATAGCACATCTATTCAGTTTACCAATTGTTTCACACAGTAATTATCCTATTTGGCCCATTTTATGTGTGTGGATATTTTTCAAATGGCAATAAAATGCCAAAAGAGATAGTCCAATGTGTTTATTATGAATATACGAAGCGCTCTCTCACAAATTACATCGACATTATTCATTTGAAAAAGTCGTAAATTTCATTTCGCTAATAGTATGTATCATAGAGTGTGACACAAAAAAATGGGGATATAATGCGTATTTCACTCTAGCTCATGCTTCGTTTCGTTTGTCATAATCCATATTTTTAATTTCCCATTTCCCAGCTAACAAATGTTTTTTTTTGTTCTTCATGGATAACATTTGCAAGTGTTATTTCTGACAAGCCCAGCAAACGAACGAACCAACGAAAAAAAGTGACATTAAACAGTAATAATAAATTTATAATCGCTTCTATTCACTCATACAATAGAGTTATGAGCAGCAGCGGCGGCGACGGAGCAAGGGAGATGAATTTCGAAAAGTGTAAAAAAATGTAAGTAACGGCGTTTTAAGCGACGTAAAAAAAATCATCGGCTGCACGATAGAAATGTGTCACACATATGTGTTTGCGCTGTGTAGATGTTAAAATATGTTGTTTTCTTTTTCATTTTCTGTGTGCGTCAAAAACTTGAAACAAATGCAAAGCATTTCACATCGTTCGCTGCTCGCGAGAACACGATGATGTTGTTAATGATAATTTAATAAAAACGGATGCAATATATAAACTTGTTAGCGAACAAGAGACTTGCAAATATAAACAACATGCTCGCACAAACACAAAACTCACTTGGTCTAACTCTCTTCGTGCTCTCACTCTTACTCTGTATGACGTTGGCTTCGGAGACTGGTTATATTTCGTCATATTCTCGATGCTACTGGTTGCTTCAACGCCTGTATGGCGATGCTTTATTACCGATGCACGGAGATCAAATGTTCCAGCGAATATGCAAAATAATAATACGATAGATACGCATCTCTACTTTATAGTATGTCGATTGTTTTGGCCCGATGCAGAAACAATGCAAAACTGGAACTGCGAACTGAAAGGAAATAGGTCCCAGCACACACACACCGAGAGAGAGAGAGAGATAATGTAATGATAGTAATCGACAATGCTGATGAATGCATTATTGGCAACTATTTGCTCGATGCACTTGTGCAACAATTTATCCGGAATCGAAATTCATATATTTTCGGACTGAGAAACTGTCTTTCTGCTTGAAATTGTATTTTATCTTGTTGGTTTTTGTTGCTGTTGTTGTTGCTAATTGTGAAATGGTACTCATTCACTAACCGTCTGAATTCATATTTAAACAAACCAGATGCTGCACAGCAAACGATGAGATACACAAAACACCACATCAGATCAGTGAAAGAACAAGAGAGATCAACAATTTTCGATTGCAATCTTCAATGAAACGGCATCATTCAACGAATTTTCAATTGATTCAATGAATCATTAGCATAATATAACATTTCGAATTGTTAACGTTCCTCGATTGCAATCGAGTGTGTGTATGGGCATGTTTTGTTCATTCGTTCGGTGTTGTTGTCGTTGTTTTGCATGGCATTGCACATTTTTTTGTTCATTCATTCACTCAGAGTCACAAGTGTTTTAGGCACACACATACACACATTTCAGATACATCGGCGTGTCATTTCGAATTCCCATTTTAAATGAGACGCAAAATGTGTTGAGCGCCAATATGATATGTATATTTAATGCGAACCGAACGCGAGCAGAAGAGAACAAAAACGTTTAAATGGTTTCAACTTACACAGCAGATAGTATTTTCACATTTCAAATCCATCATTTTCATTTCGATGCAACACCAAGCCGCACACTGCCTCTAGCACTCTCTTTAAATCGTAATCCGTTTCTTGCTCACATGATTTGCTGTTAACAATAATCGGATACATTTACACCATGTAATAAATTGAAACGCCACAGAGATGGCGAACACTTGCCACAACGGTTTTGTTTAAAAACGGTGCGGTTAATTCACCAAACAGTTTTATATCACAAACGCGAATTGAATACTATAAAATCGTATTATGGATTGTTATATCAAGAAGAAAACAGACGGCGTTTATCTGTCTGGTGTAAAAAAATGCGTTTCCGTCGCCTCTAACGGATTGTCTTCGAAATGAATAGTCGACATTGCCATTTCAAACTATCTGTCTCTATTTCAAATGAATGCATTGATAATAATCGCACTTAATTACTTTAACGCACAAAACTAATGTCTGGCCTCTTTGATTGCAATTATATGATGTTATCATTAACTTCGTTGGAATATAAACACTAAACACTTGACGCGATAGAAACGGCCACAATTTAATTAAACGGATTTCATTAACATTTAATCTCTTGTAAGAACTTCTCCAAATTGGTCTAAGAATTACTTGAAAATTTTGTTTTGAATGAGAAGAAACAAACTGCTTGTTTGCCCTAAATATGATACGAAGAGTTTCAAATCCATAATTCATTGATGTTGAAATTGTGTGGAATTTTTTTTCTTCAACTTTTGTTCAACAAACAAACTTTGACTGCATAAATTCTGAAGTAACCGCCTGTTTCGAAACAAGTAACAAAGTCAAATATTTCACCCTTCATCAACACCAAATTAACAGGTCGAAAAACATGAACTTTTTACACGCCTCATTTTTAAGCCAATTATTCGCCCAATGTGCCACACTGAAAAAGAGGGGTGAACAATTGGCCACCATTTGATCCAGTAAATCGTTTGAATTTTTTTTTCGTTTCGAAAAAAAAGTTGGAGAATCGATTGTATTCAGTGGGGCGATAAGACCGTTTTGTATTTGCTTTGAAGCATGAACAAATATCAAAAATCACTTTATTTATAAAAGTAACTGTTTTTTTATATAGGCTGTTTTAAAATAACTCGGTTTATGTCATATTTTATGTTTAAGGAAATCTTATTCTTCGCATGTCACTGGCTATGCGAATGGCAGAGGTCTTTATTGCACTTCAACACATATTTGAATAAAAGTGCATTGTGTTTTGTGGCAGAAACAAGGATTAAACATGTGTATTTATTATGTTGGCCTGTAGACGTGTAACAGACAATTTCATGAGCTCAACAACTTGGTTGTGGCCAAAACGTTTCAGAGCCACACGACGACGACGACGAAGAAGAAGACAAATAAGTGGCAGGGAAGACAAAAGTGATAATAAATTATATGGAATTGTTTATGAAAGTGATATCGTACATGACAATGACATGCGGTAATGTTCAAATTATGCACATACACCGAAAGAAATATTAGAGTGCGCGAGCGAATAGTTGAGTGTCGGCGGTAGTAGTGGTTCGATGGTTTACACAAACGAAACCACAACTATTTTGCAACGTATTATTCATCGGTTCGATAGAGAGAAAGACTGAAGAACTTACATGTACAACAACCGAAACTTGAGTTTGCTTGAGTTTGTTTCGAAGTGGAGAGACACAGAGTGATGTGGGAAATAGCATACATAGCGTCGCAGAGTCGACACTAATAAATTTTGGCGCTTGCCGAAAAATGGTAGATGTGCCAAAAACAAAACACAGAAACTAATATTCCACATTGAGAACCAAATGATAAACTAATATAATATTTTATAAAATGTGATGTATATGCCATTTATCACCCCAGTGTGTGTGTGGTTGCTATATCCAAAAGTCAACTATTGCAAACGATAAAAAGAAATTCGTGTGTCTCATTTATTCAACTGTTTTTCTCAATTTTTTTTGCTTCAAGAAAAACAAAGTACAAGTGCACAACGGTCTCGTTACAATTTGCTTGTGTAATCTATGCGAAGACTTTGGCCTGGATGACAGATATGAACGTTTTTCAATAGAACAAACGGAAAAATCCAAAAGACATTTGGTACTTCCCCTTCTGTGCACATTTCAACGTCAACCAAATGAATACGAGATATGGGTGGATTGCTTATTTATGCGATTATAATTGAATGTTATGTGATTTTAGTTATGCATGTGACGACGGCAAATTGGCTTTTGTGGAACTGAACGAAAACGCCAAGTGTGCGCGTATACAGTCCACAAAAAGGGATTCGGTGTCGGAAACGCCAAAAGATACGCTGAACGGCTGCTATTTCCTGCAAATACAAATACGAAGCAGCGATTCATAACGAGAAAATAATATTCTTCATTTCGAAGCGAAATTTGAATTGGAGTGAAAATAAAATCGTCGCCAACAAACTGAATTTTTCGCAAATATTTTCGCAACGGGACAACTGATTCCGGATCTTATCAATAAAATATTTATATTTGATGCAAACTACGATTCGAATATTTTGTATGACAATGATAAATGAATAATTGAATATTGTTTTCTGTACAAAATCTGCGGAGTGAAGATGAATTTGTGTCTAATTGAAGTCGATGCGAAGTCGGAATTTTCACCAAACAGAATAAATATTAAATTTGATATAAATGCGAGCAAATTACCGAAAATGGTCAGTGGCAACGAGAGATGAGAAAAATGACAAACGGTCTTTTGGTAAATCACAGGAAAATGAAACACACACATTCACACACCAAAAGAATATTTTTAATATGCCAAAAAGGCAAAATAAATCTCTGGCAAACAAACAAAGCTGTACCGCAGTGATTTAACACGTTTTATGAGATATGTATTATTATTCGAGGACTGAAACAAGTGGTTCGTTCCCTTATATTTCATGCAAGCAGATTATACCGAATGTTAAATGCGGTAAACGTGTTCAGATGCTTTTCAATCCACATAATCGCCATTCACATGACCATTTGTCAAACAATATATTTTATTACGTATTAAGTGTTGGAATTTGCACAGTTCAAAGAAAAGGACCAACGGAAAATGTAAAGAAGAAGAAAAAAAGTGATAGAGTGGAGGGATAAAAACGAGTATAATATTAAAATAACAAATCGATGCTGACCTCACAAACGTTTCTCATTTCTTTTCCTGCACACAAATATTGCCTTTGTGCTCGGTTTTCACATCTACTTTTTTTCTGCAAACGCCACACTAAAGTAGTACAAGCGACCCTTCGCATATGATACCACATATGGTTGCTAAGTGATTACATTGCCACATTCTAAATCTCAATGCGAATAACAATGGAATTTTCATTGAAAACTTTTCCCAAACATTCTGCGTTGGATCTTTATCCTTTCTTTTTGGTTATGCAATGGTGTAAAACCGCTGCCTTTTTTCCGCACAAAACCACAACTCCTCTCTTTGGAACACAATAGTTTTTTTTTTGTCAACTTTGTTTTTTCAGTTACTTTCCTTCTATTAGCTTTAACTTTTGCAGATGAAAGCTATTCTACGTTTGGAAAATTGGCCACAATTCAATTTATGACATTTTAACCTTGAACATTTCACGCAGTAAGTAAAATCACTCGGTTTGATAAAAACAACACCGGAAACGACCGGAAATTTACTGGATATGCTCGACATGATTGATTCATGGGAATCTGATTGAATGAACTTCGTTTTCAATGACACATTTCTCTCTCTCTCTCTCTCTCTCTCTCTCTCTCTTCGCCTTCGTGTTCAAATAGATGAATTTTGAAATTATAGAGAAGCTTTCGATCGATATAGAATCAATTCTCGGCATATTGTAAAACGTACGATGTGTTTGTAATGCACATTGATTTCTGCCACCGACTTGTTGTTAATTGATGCCTTTTAATTCACCTTTAATTTAACTGTCGATAAAAGTTTTGAGCAATTGCACGAACGTGTTGGAGTTGCTCGATTCGAGCGAATCGAAATGTGACAAAAAGAGAGCAAGAGACGATATCTTAACTGAACTGAAGTCATTTGGAATAAAACGCACCAATCGACATATCTGCACACCACTTTAATCAGCGCGCGCAAAAGTGATTGAATCTTGATCAGTCTGAAGTTGAAAAACTTTTCATGAAATCATCCAGAGCTGAAAGTCATTAGTTTTAACAGAAAACGTATAATTCTAAAATTTAATGATCACGAGTGTCTGTCGCATTCATAAACGTGCAAAAAATACCAACTGCACTGCAAATGGAAAAGAGATGAACAACGAAAACATATATATAAAGAGCGAAAAAAGAAATATTAGTGTTCGTGTATGATATGCAATAAAAATTGAATAGTTTTCGTAGTTGGTTTTGTTCTCGTGTGTTTACGCGCGTCGTTTTCAACGACGGCAGAATATAAAATGAATAAAAAAACGCACACAACACTTCTGTACGGAATTGTTGCGTTTTTTATTTCTCGCTCGCTTACTCACTCACGCTTGATCTCGCAGAGTCATTTTACGTTTTGTGTGAGCAATTAAAACATTTTTGCAAACTGCTATTATTGATCGAATGTTAAAGTTAAATGGTAGAAAATGAGTAAAATATATACAGAGCGACGAGAGATCGATATGCGTGTGTCTATGCAATAAGGAATGGAATAAAAAAAATGCATATGAAAAAAATAGCAATGACCTGAACATGAAAAATGAGCGGAGAGAAGCGAGAGAGCGAGATAGAGAGAGAGAAACTGAAGCATATGCACAAACTTAATGTGCACCGTTCAATCGTTAGATTAGTTCATTGACGTGAAATTATATCGGAACGTGTTTCATGAGCGACAAATCGAAATCGAATCAGATTTTAAGTCGATCATAAAAAATCGATTGAACTTTTATGTGATTGAGAGGACACATCCGATCGAAATGCTGGAATGTTTATGACTGAATTATTTCAACTCAATTTTTTTTCAATGCTTTTGATCAGGATTTTTCATAAAGTATTTAACGTATTCCTTGCACCTTTTTCTTCATTTTTTCGCCACAGATCGGTCAATGACACAATCGCACAATAATTTGTAAAATTTAAAATTTCCCATCACTCAACCGCACAAAAAAAAAGAGTTTTAAATGATTGTTAACACACAGATGAAATGAAAAATATGTTTAATTATATCTAATTAAAGTCAAATTGCACCCGGTGGCACAGTTTATACAAAGTAAGCGACGGCAAATCAAACGGAGTGGTTTCAAAAACACGAAAATCAATTTCATTTCGATTTAATTCAATAAAGTGCTGGTGCTCGTGAACAATCTGACTCCGTAATGAAATCAAATGAGAATACATAAACATTAAAACAACAACAACAAAAAATGTTAATTTGTGTCCACACAATACATTGTAATATGTGGTAATGATAATAATGATCTCGTCATCGATTTAATACCGATTTTTGCTGCTGGTCGGAAATGTAGTGCGAGTATACGATGAGATCACACATCGTACCGCACACAAAATGATTATAATGTCATTTCATTTACAAATCGAAAGGCGTGAAATAAAAGTGAACACAATGAGCATTAAACATGCACCAGCGGCCAAATAAACGACTCAACATTTTGGATAAAGTGAGGCCGAGAAAAAGAGAACTGTAGAGAGCAAACAAGAGCCCGCAGTGAATATGTATCAGAACCGCACATTGAAATTATATTCATGAGTGATGGTAATTATAGTCATAAGAAAATGATTCCCATTCAGTGGCCACCGCACACGGGAAGACAAACAGGAACAAAAAAATGACACTAATGAAATTACGGTTGGTTTCGAAAGCGTAAACTGCTCACAGTGAGATACACTCACATTGGAAATGGAACACTTCAATCGAAAAACGGTAGCATATTACAAACGATCGAAGGAGAAGAGGAAAAAAACACATACACACAGCCGAAACGAAATCATCATCATCATTATTATGCTGCCGAAGATGAATGCCGAACCAAATGGTCCGTGTTCAACATACCGATTTCAAAGGATGAGAAACACATTCACCGAAATAAATTTATGAAATAAATAATACGGGAGAGCTGAAAGGAAGCCGACAAATGCGCACCAGCGGACACAATTTACAAAATACAAAGAAATAACGATCACGCATTTTGAGAGAGGTTCTGTGTCATTTTTGTGCATCATTTTCGTTTGTGATAACTAAGCAGAAAACCATGACAATTTTTCAAACAGTTAACAATTTTGCAAACAACACATACGAACTGGAGCAAGTGCGGTCTTTTTTACATTTTTAGACCGTTCGCCTAGATCTGTTTAGCACACGTTTTTACTTGATCACTCGCGAATATCACTGATTATTTTTTAACTATTTTTCTCTATCGATCATTTTAAGCGAAATTTCGAATTTTAATATTTTTTTTTATCGTGTTAAAAAACTAAATTTTTCAAAAAATAAACTGTTTAACATTCACTACTAACCTTACTTTGTGATGCGGCTGATGCTGATGCTGCTGCTGCTGCGTAATCGAAGGTTAACATGCAATCATTATATCCCGTTTCAGTTTTAATCGTCGCAGGACTGCAAAATTGTCCAACACCAATTTGTGTATCACGATACCAAGGATACATGATACATTCGTCCCGATTTAAATTTTTGTTCGTTCTTCACTTTGAATTATTTCGCTTTTTTTCTCTCGATTATACACTCAAATTTGCAAAATTGTTATTTTTGATGAAAAATGAAAAAACAAAATCAAATTCACTCTGATATGAACGAAAAGTCACAAGTTGTTTTCAACGAAAAAAAAAATTATTATTGTTGTTTTTTTTAAATATCTTTTAAATAGTCACTTCTTAAATTCTTTAAAAATGTTTCTTTTTTATTCACGGCAAATCGGTTATTTAATCGTTCCTCGATACTTTTTTTTTATTTGGGTGTTTTTTGATCACTTCAATTTATTCAAATTTATTGTGTCAATAAAACGAAGCACTGAAAAAGGGACACATACGCCTCGGTCAACCACAATAATAAAAACCACTAAAACAATTTAAAACAAGTAAAAGACACCATACATTAGTGTATATAAGACGAAGAGAAAAACTCGATGTCGCGCGTTTTTTTTTTCTCGATTGGCTTTTGTTCGATAGTTGGTTTTATAGAAGCGCGCAAAATTTGGTGAGTGTTACTCGCGAAGCTGGTGCACAGCACAAAAAACAACCCTCGTCTGTTTCGGCCAAAAACACTATTTGTTATAATGTTGAGGCGGCAGAAATGCTTGTGAAAGAAGTGCGAGTCTTCGAACGAAATGTTATAGCGTATGGAAAAAAAGCGACCATATAGAATGCACGAGACATAGACAGTGAGTTTTTATGAGTGTATTCGTGCGTATGCCCCTGCGTACTACCGAAAAACTACGAGATGCTTGAGAGCCGTTCACTCTGTCTTACTCTTGCACACACATACACTTGTTCGGCCGACCAGCGCGCACAATTTCAATGTGTTTCGAATGTATAATACGACGGTGCCCGAGAGTTGATGATGATCCAAACTCCAGCGCGCGAATCAAGAAGAGCACACAAACACACACCGAACGACAAAAAAAAACCCAAATACGTTGGTTCTTTCACACTGTACTGATCTCGGTTGTTACTGCTTCGAACAAATTTTATGAATTCTAAGGCGTCGATTTTTGACCACGCACACAACAAATTCTAATCGCGACACGAATACGCAAATCAACGAACGGACCACCTTCTCGAACGTTTTATAACAATAACATCGATGCAATTTTGTCCAATTTCACTTATATCGCACGTAGTAAGCGAGAATGAAAAAAAAAAATTTCAAATTCAGTTAATTCTTGCTAATATTGCAATATGCTTGATATCAACAGTTTGCACCAAAAAACGTTTTTTTTTTTCTCTTCAAAAGTTCAGATCACAACATAAAAACAATAAATCACATTCATTAAAAGAGGGAAAAAAATTCCGGACTCCTTTTTTTCGTTTGCGGTTCAAAAACTAATTTCCAGTGACAAAGATGTAGTCGACACAAAAAAAAATTGCCGCACAAACAAATAATAACAACGATGATAATTAAAAAAATGTTTCAATTGCACCTTTTTTTGTGTAAGTTGATTGTTACGAAGTGATGCTACGGCATGCGATCTTGTTGACATGAGGTGCTGTTTGCTCTTCTTGCCGATTTCGAATTAGCGAATGTGAAAAAGCCGCTCCTACGCCACTCCACACTGTGTTGCAGTTGGGAAAAACTGAAAAATCCAAGAAAAAAAACAACTACTTTTTATATATATAAAAATCGGTTGTCTTCACTTAGAATCCAAAGGCCAAATAGTACGCATACAATTGCGCGGCCCAAGAACAAATTGGCGAGAAAGAGAAAGCGTCAGGAATCGAATATGTGTATTGAATGGAATGAAACTTCTCAAATGTTATAGAAATAACAAACGAAAACAACAACAAAAAAAAAACTACGAAAAAACACACACTCAAGCAAATGACAATTTTGTATGAATATGGAAACGCACCACAAAAAAAGCAGATCGTCTGTTCTTCCCAACACAGTCGATTTTGTTGCCTTCAAGACCGAGAATGATATACTCGAAACGGTTCTTGCTCCTATGCTCCAGCTCAATTGGAAAAAAACTGAACGCTTTAAGCCGCGTGCTGTTTTCGGGTTTTTCGCTTTGTGTTAATCTTCTTCTTCGCCCGTCGTATGGAGTGTGTTTTTTTACTTCTACTTTGTTACTTTTCGCACAGTGCTCACTGCTCGTTGTGGCTCCTGCTTAAACGGTTAGAATGCTGCTGTTGCGTCGAACTATTCGACGATAAATGACGAACAGAAAAAACAGCAAATAAGTGGTTACCGTGCATGCATCACCATTGCATGTGTGTGCGTGTGCCTAGCTGTATGTACTCACTTGGGCGCGCTTATTTTACATTATCATATTGTTTTCTAAAGCGTTTGCATGTAAAATTCGAATATCACATTGTTATTGTATTGCATTGCCACTACTGCTACTGCTTCGCCGATTAGCTGTGGCCTGTGTAGTTGTGTGCTCACTGTATATACGTATGGATTTTGTATAACCTAAGCATTTCATGCATGGATTTAGAGTACGAGTTTTTGTGTGGGTTTTTTTTCTCTTTCGTAGTTCTTCGTTGGTGTGCTTTTCTTTCGTGAACCAATCCATAACTGGTTTCAATATGCTAACCAATGCTGAATATGTTTGCACACCACTTTAAACATCGTTGCTATATATTCTGAACGGACAATTCTATAGAATAGAAAAGAACATCCGAACGAGATAGAAATAGGTGTCTGCTTTTCGAAAGCTCAACCATGGGGAGCTGGTGCTGTGAGGTATCACTCGCATATACAGTCAATTCTACCTCATGTACGTGGATCACTTACTTTTCTACAAACTAACAATCGGACATAAAATCTGAAGAAGGTTTTTTTTTCAACAAATTGAAGCGATCTTACAACATTTTTTCCTGGATATTTTTAAGCACATTGTCAATTCTCTCGACTTTGGCTGTTTTGTTCATATTCAAATAGAATATTGCTTTTTCTTAAGAATTCTCTTGAAAATTTCTAGTTTTTAATCTATTTAAACCATTCCCGATTGCCATTGAAGTAGAAAAAAAGCATTCAAAACTGAAAAGTCCGAAAAGTAAACAAGCTGGGCAATTTAATGCAGTTCAAGTGGTTGTTTGGCATAAATTCATCATTTGTTCGCTAAACCATCTTGTATGATAAGAAACGAAGGCATTTTTGGCAGACACATAGACATTGCTTTTAACATTCTTGCGTTTGTTTTTTCATTTCTCTCTCTCTTTCTCTCTCTATCCGTCTGTCTTCTCGATCACTTTTAAAGTCAATATATTTCGTGGTTCTTCTGGTGTCCGTTGTTTGTCATTCTAAAACTCCATCGTTTTCATTCAGCCATTTTCGCTTTCAATGCACACACAAGCAGACGTGAAAAAAAAACCGAACAAGAAGAGAAACAAAATATTTTCTTCATTAAAACGCCTGCACATTGCACAAGAGTGATGGCCAAATTTGGCATCATCGAAGATGCATCAATGTGCGCGCAATTCGAACGCAGACGAAAATGGTAGTTTTGCTCAGAAATTAATTAGGAATGTGCGTTTCTTCCATCTTTCATTCGTAACAGTAGCAATACCAGCAACAACAACAGCCAACGACATGTGTAATGTGGCTAGTTTGGTTTTAAAATTGTTTGCACGTCATCTTGTTGGTCGCTGTGGCTGTGGCTGGTTGGCTCGTAGTCTTATTTTGCAATCAAAACATTTCAGAAGCACATTGCAATTGTAAATTCACACTCGTTTAATATAATTCGTCTTGAGCGATTTCAGAATCGTTGCGGTCGTTTTTTATTGCATTTGGATTCGTCTCTTTGGTTTAAAATGCACACCGAAAGTGCAGAAGGGAAAGAGAAAAAAAAGAGTGCAAATAAAGTGTGTTCTCTTGGAAATTGTGTGTGCGTGCACACGAAAGGAGAACTATGACTATTCCATTCATGTGTGTAATCGGTTTTTTTATGCGCTGGACGATATGCTCCAACACTGTCTGAATAGTTTTTAATCTTGCTCGCATATAAATCAAATCGGGCGCAAATTATTATTATATATACACACACACACATTTGAAAATGGCAGAAGGACAAAGAAAAGAGATTGGGCAATGGGAAAGCGATGAAGCGAATGAACACAACGAAAACCCTTGATTTAAATCATTTGTCTGTCGTGCATCAGAGACCAAACATTACATATGTGGCGCATTTGGCCATTTTCCTATATGAAGAGTCTGTTTACATGAATCATCCGCAGCGACAGCCAATCGACAATGCTAAGCCTTCGTCTTTCTCTCTCTCAAATTGAATCTCTAAGCAGAGATAAATGGAAATAACTTCAGCATTTTACTTTGTTTTTCTCTTGCTTTTCTGCCGTCAATAAGTTCATTGCAGACATACTTGAAACGTCTTCCAATCCAAACGATGAGCAGAAAAAAAAATTGCATTTTAATTTGCAGCTAATCAAATAGCAGCGAAAATGAGCAGAAAATGCGATACAAAATGCTGGAAAAATAAGACAACATTCAGAGGATAAAAAAAAATTATAAGAATTGTAGATTTTGAGCGCACGTTTACATCTTACATTGCAACCAATTGCCACAGCAACACTATCGTACTACTTGTTGTTGTAAAGCGAACGCAAATGGCATTTCAGCTTGTTAAAATTGGTTCGTGTCGAGAATATGAGGATAATTAAACAATTCAATGAGCGAATTTATTCGCTACCATGTTTTTGCTACTTGTTATTTGAATAAAATTGGTGATGGACCGTTTTAAGAAGATTGTCAAAGCCAAAGAAAAAGATTTTTTTGTATTGAACGAGATTTTGAATTTGGAAAAGAAACACCGAAAGATAGAAATTTATTGGTGGGAATTTTCAGTCTTCATTAAACCAAAATGAACAAAGACATTGGAGTCAATATGATTGGACGAACGGCGACAGACGGTTTGACTGGTTCAAATTAACTTTGATTTGATGAAAAAAAACTCATTTTAAGTGATCATTGGTGCGTATCGTGAAATGTTCTTATTCTGTCTAATTCATACTTCAAACGATCTTATGACACTTTGATAAAAGTGCCGCAAAAATGAAAAAAAGCCAAATCGTTTTTTATTAAAAAAAACAATCGTTCCAATTCGATAAAGGTCGGGTAATCCATGTTTCGAAAGACCGTTCACTCTAATGTTGCCATTCAACCAATTTACAAAATAGAAACTCAAACTTGCCTACTGAAAATATTGAATTGTCAAAGGTGTGTTCGCCAAAGTGACTTTGTAACAAATGCCATTGAAAAATCGGTTCCACTGAATTGACGTGAAATAATATCATTTTTGTCAAGCGATTCAAATCGAAGTTTAGAATATTATCCGTTGTGAATGTGTGTATGAATGACTTCAATCATGTATGATGTTCACTGAACTGAAACTGAAAACTAAGTAAATTGCTGAAAAAGAAAAATCCATTGGCAAAGCTCTTGAGATGAAATAAATTATTTTGCTTTGAGAAATTTATGTGCCGAAAAAAGCCCCGCATCGAGTCATGTTTTATATAAAATTGAATGTGTGTTACGCAGTTGCGCTCGCGCGTGATCAACAAAACATAATGCAAAATACAGTAAGTGAATGAAATGAATATGAACAACAACAACAATAAAAAAACGAACTACGTTTGCTATTCTCCGCCTTCGATCCAATCGAATGCTTCTACAGTTGCTTGCTACCAGTTTTCATTGGCTTTTTATATACAGGCGCGTTACTATTTAATACCAAGTCACCGTGTTCGTACGCACACACACCGCTTTGCTTTGTGTTCATGTGCACAGAAACGAGGCTTGGCCAACACACAGTCTGCTGCTGGATTGTGAATTTCACCTACACACCGACGACACAAACAACGGCCGCAATAGAATAGTGAAGCACAATTTCCATGTGTATGCGCGATTGTAATGTGGTGCCGTCTTGCTCCAACCAAACGTAACCAAGTGTGTACTGTGAACACAACGCTATTAATATAGAATGATTCCAGTGGCAGAGAGAGAATCGAACAGAACAAAAGCCTGAGAAGAGAGAGAACATTAACCCGAATGAAGAGAAGCTTTCAGAATCGTTTGCAGGCACATATGCCATTGGAATTTCCAACGAGAAAAAAACAACACACACACAAATGCCGTGACGCGAACACTATGGATTCACAAGCTTCTTTGGTTCTTTTTTTCTCCTCTTAATTTAACGATATGAAAACTTTTTGTCGTGTCGCCCGAGAGTTCTGAAGACTTTTAATTAAATAATTCATTATCGAGTAGCAGCAGTGACGGCAAAAAAAACGAAATTTCCACAGAATTCATTAGGTACGGTAATAAATGAACATCATTTTATTCAATTTTGCTAATTAAGTTTAAGCTTTTCAACAGACATTTCGCTTGCCACATCGGTTTCAATTGCAATCGATCGAACGATTTATGTTCGACATGAGACACTTTTGCCATACACAGAACAAAAAAAAATGAAAAAGATTCTTAAATTGTGTTTCATTCTTGTCGCTTGCCAACGAACATTTCGAATTTGTGGGAATGCATTGCATTTGGTGCACGGGTTTGTTATGGAAATAAATGCAATTTAATTTACAATTCCACCAGATGTTACAAGAATCGAATCTGTCGTCAAGGTTCACAACAAAACACAAACACATTTTGGTGCGTTTGCATTCGTGTGTCAGTCATTGTCCATCCATTTGCAACGATTTTCGTTTTGTATAAATTTATATTATGATTTGAAACTATTCGACATTTTTCAAACTGTTTCGGCGCTCAATTGTTGGACTAATTTGGGCGCCAAGAAATCCACACTAAAACACATATTTTCGCTTCAAAATTATTCCTTTTATTATCTCGATGCTATCAACTAGTGATCCTATCATATCGCGGACATTTGGCGGTTTCCGTACGCAAAAAACCGTCAAATCGCTCACACAAATTGTTTCATATTTCATCGGTGTGCGTTTTTTTTTTTGTTGCTGCTTTAGTTCGTTTTATTGCAATGCGAATATATTTAATTCGTAAATGTTACGAATAAAAATTTTTGTTTATTGCATCAGCTGTCGTGTTTTGTTTGGTAAGAGCGCGATGCGTTTCAATGATGATCCTCGTTTCGGTCAATAAATATATACGCACATTATAATCGTCATCGGCAAAAGTTTGCAGCAGTAGCAGCCAGTACGCACGCATATGTGGTGCAAAACGTGCATTGTTGACGTATATCAAAAAGACGACTTCAATATGTACTCATCCATTCTGGTCATCACATTCTAATCGAAATGTCAATGTGTTGCTGTTGTTTTTTTTTTGTTGTTGTTGTTGTTGTTCGAGTGATGAGAGGCCACATCACCGGTCACATTGCATTATGCACACATTACATCACATTTTTCACATATTCGCAAATGTAATTTGCGATATGCTGGCTACGCGCGCGTTGCTGCCAATTCGATCACAATGTCTGTACGCGCAAGTTCTCTGGCTCATATGATTTCCACACTTGTTCATTACATTTGCAAACTGTGTTTGCCATCGTTCTTGTTTCGTTCCTTTTAATTGTGCAATAATTCTTATTTTTACCGGGACCGCGCCGACGACTTAACGACACAGTTATATTGCAGCAGCGGCTGATATTCCAAAATGACGACAGTCAATTGACATTTTCATTTGTTTGTTAATTTTGATATGTGCCATCAAATTTATATATGCATTTCGAACGTCAACATTCGTACGAACGTTGCATTTTGGTTTTATTTTAAGACGAAATCATTACGTTAAGTAATCAATCTAAAATCAATTCGTTGCAATGTATACAAGATCATAGCGCAACTTGAAATCAACAAACAGCACCAGAGGAATAATTTTTTTTAAAGAGGAATTGTCTTTGGACACAGTTGAACAGGTCGCTGCTTGAACGCTAATTATCATATGGATTGCATTGAATAAATTGTGCAAACGACACAAAAACGAATGACATAATAAATTTTCCGCTTCCATTTGCGTTCTTTTGGATGCCAATCAACATAAATTCGCCTGGTAACTGAACGCACACAGGCTTTTACTCTCTTTTTCCGGCTACGGAAGTCTCAAATTGCCAGCAAATCGTATTGAACACGATTTGGCCAAACACACATACACGCAAACCTGATGGAGAAAAAAAACCAGCCTCAATGACGAACATGGAATAAAGAGACGCAAAACATCGAAAACATTTACAAAATACTATACAGTGCACACGCTTGAGGATTCGAAAATCAATACGACGACGACGATGATGATGACAAAAGCAATGTCATTACCAAACATTTGAATCATTATGTAAAATTACACATTCACGCAATTCTTCTTCGTTGGACGTTTTTTTTTCTTCTCGGTAGCGACCGTTTCTTCTTCGGATGACAATTCCAAATCAATCATCGATATGTCTCTATTTTTCGAAGATTTGCGATAACATCATTGCGATGGAGTATTTTGAATGAAACTATATGTTTTTACTCCATTTTATTTTCAATTTTTGACCATTTTTTTCTGATTTGTTTCAATTACAATTGGAATATGATTATGCCAATCAGGCACAGTATTTAACGTGAGAAGTATCTTTTTGCATGTTTCATTCATAATTTTTCTCAACAAAATTCATTCATTAATGAATTTTCTATTGGAACCCAGTGTTCTGAACTGTATCTAGTTTGTCTATTCGATTTCCTGTTTCGTAACCTTTCAGTTGATTTTTTTTAGTCAAATAATGAATCTATTTGGTTTTTTATTCGTGTTTAACATGATTTTTCTTTGTTTCTTTCGTTGTTCTCTCTTTTTTTTCAGTGAAAAAAAAATCCCATACATGATGGTGTTTTTTTTCTTTCTTGAACTTGCGAGCCACAATCGATTTTCAATTTGCATTCCGTCCGCTGACTCTGATCAATTTGTAAATTTTATTTATAGGTGCATTCATATGCATAAGCCAATGTACAACACAAAGTAGTTGCAGAATGCAAGAAAAAAAAGTCATTTCTCGAATGTGTTTATTCTGGCCACCGCCGTCAAGTGTGTTGAGGATTTTAATCGCGCGGTTCATTGCGATCGTAATCTACGAACATCGACGACGACAACAACAACAGTCCACAAAACAAAAGAAGTACTTGTTACGGAATGGTTTTTTTTTGCTCTTTTCCCAATGAAGCGGAAAAAATGAGCCGAGAGTAAGGACTGCATTAAAATCGTCTGTATGCAAAATATTTGCTGCAGTTTTCGTATTTGTTTTGTAATTGAGTTTACGATAATTGCCTCATCGTTCTTTTGTTGTGGGTTTTCTCAGCGAGAGAGAGAGAGAGAGAGAGAGAAAGAGAGCTCACCATCGGGATATTGAACTCAATGAAACTGAATTAAAGTTGTTCATGTGTTTTTTTTTAATGCTCTAAATGGACTACGAATCAGATCGATTGCACAAATGGCGCGTACATCGTTCGGTGAATGAAGGCGAAAGCAATATAACAACGAACCGTTTGACAGTTTACTACTATTTTGCATGTTCACTAAATGCGCATACATAATTTATTTCAATTTGCAGATAGCGAAAGAGCGAATCGTTAACCTAATTTGAAACAAGTGCACCACAATGTTAACTACATTTGCTTCATTCAGGCGGGTTTTTAATGTGACACACAACTGCGTTTGCTTCTTTTTTCTAAGTTTGATTTAATTTTTTTCTCCTTGATTGTTCTTAACGGATGATTCGATTGTGCAATCGATATTATACAACGATGAGATTGCATCGATGTGAGTTTCGATTTTACATCTGCATTTCGCTCGGGCACAATCAAGACAAACGAGGAGATAGATGAGAAATACCATCAAAACTTTTTTATTTCGGCATGTGAATTTTGACATTATCAAAACAGATGCGACAAAAATGTCAACGTTTTTTCCCTTTGAATTTTCACTCCAAATACTGACCTCAAACTCATTTTGACTTTTATAGCTCTATTGACGCCATATAACTTTTAAAAACAACTCAATCCACTTCATTTTGAGTCTGCAACGAATTATAATGGAAATATCAAAACTAATGGAGATACATTTTTATGGCCCGAAAATATTAAAGTTCATAATTTCGATCCGTCGCCTTTTCATTAGATGGAACGCGTCTTTTTTTCGGGTTCTGATGAGCATGTTTATCTTTTTTAATAGAGGAAATAGTGCGTATCATGGATCGAAACAAAAACAAAATCTGATTCAATGAATGGATGTTAAAACGCGTCACTGATTCACTGAATCTATACGAATTAATTTCAAGCTTATGCTGAAGAGTTCGTGGCTTAATCAAAATGAATGGAACAACATAATGCGATGCCGACGAATGCAAAGGCGACGTCATTTCGTGCGAATGTGTGACGAATTCAGAAGGCACTCAATTAAATAACAATTGAATTTCAACGACTTGACCACTGTCTAGAAGAAGAAAAAAAGATAATCGATTTTTCGTTTTTGAGCAAAAACAAAAAAAAATGTATCGAAACCCTAACAAATGATGCTGAAAGAAATGACCACTAGCAAGAGACCGAAAGAAAGCCGAAATGAGTTTGTGTGCGGTAATGTTCAACGCAAAGAGACGAATACCGCCCAATAGTTACGGTTTTAATCTTTTAATGTTTTCTCGCACTCTGAATGTGATGTACATCACCATCACGTGTATCAAATTGGCGCTCACTTTATTTTGTTCGATGCCTGTTTTTGTGGACCTCGTGCCTTTGATGCGATCGAATACGAAGATGAAACAAAGCGAAAATATTATTAGCTTCTGTTAAAACGAGAGCGTGACTCCTTCGTTCTTCCAAATCATTCATTCATAAAGTTTAGATTTTGAATTTATTTAAATTTGAAGCTGGCCATTTGAAGAAAACCAGAATTTTCTTCGATATATGCAACTTTTAGATTTTATCAACGATGCATTTTATCAAGAGATGTGGGGCTAATTTTGTCTGCAGCACGGAAGATTTGCGATAACGAAGACGATCGTAATTAATCACAACTACCGTTTCTAAAAATCGAACATTTTTCCACTCTTATTTTAATACTCCTATTGATTCGATTATTTCGTGAGTCACGAGATTTCCTCGATAGAATTTGTAAGAAAAGGCGCTTTACTCGCCGTACCTTTCTTTCACAGTCCATCATTAGATTAGTCGGAAGTAATGTGTAAGTAACGATGACACAGCAACCCATAGTCGATTCGCTTCAAAGGAAAACGAGATCACCTTTAGCTGAAGCAGGGAGACGAAAGCATAGACAAAGTTAATTTCACAGCCAGAGCGTACAATATTTCGTGACGTTCGCGTGTTGTTCAAAATCGGAATTTCGTTCTGCTCGTACAGAAATGCGCTGGGTTCAATTGACGTGCGCGGTACTTCAAATAGAAGGCGCTAAGTAAACAAGTTGAACGCGAGTGCTATTGTCCGGCTTTGAGTTCACTCAACCTGCGTTTTTGACACAACATGACAAATTGATTTAAGCTGCTTCAGTTTTAATTTAAAGGCGAGATATTTCTACAATCGAAATACATAATAACATGAATTTCCATTCCGAATTGAATAACAGCAAAGTAGCTGTAGTTGCAAGCGCCAGCATATAAAAATTCATATTTCACTATGAATCGAATGTTTTCGATGCAAGACAATCAGACAGAAAGAAGAAGAAGAAAAAAAAGTTGCTTAGTCGCGATTTCTTTTATTAGTTTTCTCACAGTTGGTTTCACTCCCTGTCATTTTCTTCTTCTCCATTTTTTCAGCATAATTTCTCCATCGATTCATTGTTATTTTAATCTCTTCTGAATGTCACATGTTCAGCTCCTACGGTTTTTCTCAATGTGACAACGGAGATACAGTATTCTTCATCATCATTCACGATAACATTCTTATTGTTACACTTGGCTACGTGCCTTGTGCGCAGATTGCAAATATGAAATTGCTCAACGGTTTTTTTTTTTCATTTCTTTGCCATTTCTGTGTTGGCATTTGTAATATTAACTCCAACTCGGAACCAATTGAATAAGACTATCATCAGAGTACAATCCATTTTGTGTGTACGAAGTATCTCACTTCAATGCGATTTGTACAGAAACAGGTTCCATCACGTACATTCAAGATTAGAAAAACAATCTGAAACAAATTGCAATTTGGCAATTTGATTCTTCGTTTGTAGTAGTTTGAAGTTTCTTTTCTCTCTCGCTCCACTGACAGCGGACATATTTGATTAAAATCTAAACGATGGACCGCATGCTGTGCATGAAATATGCTTTGAAGATTGAATATTTGCAATTCCAAATTATGGAAAATATACACCGAATACAATAAATGCCATGGCCAAATTTTTAACTTTAATGGCAAAAATTCGATTTCTAAATCATGCTGCACGATAGCATCGAGCACAGGCAAACACCAAATATAGAAACGATAAACATAATAAATTGTCGCTTTATTTTCAGAATACAAAGTCCGAAATTAGAGAAATTGTTTCTCGAGTCAAAATAAACAAAAGCAAATGGAATGAGCCGGCTACACAGAAGCTGTGTGCGGTGACAAACGTGAAAATTCGTCGCCCGATGAATTTTAATTAATAAAATGTTTTCGAGCAAGTGAAAGAGAGAGAGAGAGAGAGAGAGAGAGAGAGAGAGAGAGAGAGAATGCGAAATAAAGAGAGAAATGAGTTGAAAACGATGAAATAGTGATAACGGTAGCGAAAAGCCATAAATAAAATTTCACATGTGAACCGACAACCAATTCAGAGTATCATTGAAACAAAGGGACAAACTTTTCTGCACAGTCATTCGTTGCGCGCACATATAAACCATGAATTTCAACAGTATAGTAACGTTAGAATGTAATTTATTAATTTTCGTCTTTGTATCCTCTCATTCTCAACCATACATCGCGACAACTCATACGGGATCCCATGGCACGCATATACGAATGAATTCAAAACCAAACATCATCATCTTTTCTAACCCTTGTTCATTTTCTATTGTTGCATGAGATGTTTGCATTTCTTTTTTGTCTTCTTCAATTGAGTGCGTTCCATTCAATGCGTGATGAGACAATGTGTTACATTCGCTTGGTTCCACATAAATTCCCATTCAAATCGGTAATCGAATATGTGATTTCGATGACGGGAGGGAAACCGACCACAATAAAGAACATACAAAGAGTCAACGACATACGAAAGAAAACAACAACACACTTTTTACCATTTCACCAAAATAAATCTTATTATTTATTTATGCATTTGTGGCAAAGAAAGAGTTAAGATTAAAATGTTGATTTTCTTTATTCACTTTCATACAAAAATGTCACTCGATCGGATGGATGGGCTTCTTTGTTTTTGAGATTATTTCGTTAAAATGTGTTTCTTTTAACAACATATTCAATGTGTCACATTTACCCTACATTAACAATTTTCACAGCAAATGGAAACACAACCAATGGAATGTTAAAATAAATATTGTTCAGCTTAAATTATGATATTTATAAATTGAAAAATCGAAAATTATGATAAAACAATCGAAATCACATTTTCCTTATGTTAAAGATGTTTTGAACAATGTGAACAATTAAAATTGATCATCTCAAATGTTGCCCGATAAAATTCGCATACCAACAAAATCGAATTGCTACGGAGTCTTCCTTAAGTCGTATCGTGTTGGTTTGATTTGTGCCATTGGGGTCCATATCGTTAAGTGGCAGTTTGTTTTTTCTTGTACACATCACACACGTCTCATCACCATTATGCTTAGGCGCGTACAAGATAACATCGCCCGGGTACTGCTTTAGCCGAAGAATAGTGAGCTGCTTGTATAACACCGAAATAAATTACTTTTGGCCATGGCAACAGTGGCACTGGCGTAAGTATCATTATTTTTAGTTTTGTGACATTATCGTTAAATTGGCCTGTGTCATTTCGATATGTGAATCTCGTGAATCGCATTTATAAGTAGTTTCTTCTGGTATAACCGAAACCACACATGTTTGAATGATTCATTCGTCGTCTTTTGAACGGGCACGAAACGCGTTTGCTAAAATTGGAAGGAAATGATCGTTATCAAAATTTGGATTGCATAACTTTTTAACCGAAATCACTTTTGAAATTGGATGGTTTTTTTTCGATCGCTTACAGAATATATTCGGAATTGATTGTTTTTTTTGTCTCTCGTAACATACAAGAGACAAAGGAAAGGTTCGCGTATAATTGGATGTTTTGTGTCGTTTGTTCCAGTGCGTTTCAAATGCGAGTCATTATGTAATTACATGTTGTCTCTATTTTTGTGACAAATTCCCGCATTTCAGTCCGTGTGTGTCTGTTGTTCTTCCACTTAAGTACCGGAACCAAATTATTTGACGATATAAAAAAATGTGGTCCGTTCGAAGCGCTTAGCCGATCGAGAATAATTTTTCGAATTACATTTTCATAATGAGACACATCGTCATTTTGTCACCATATATGACTTCGTTGTGCGTGTGGTCCGTTTGTTGACGCTTCATGCATTTCGAATTTTGAGGTGAAAATTAGAACACCAGTGGTTTTCAAACATTAGTTTCGCATTGGTAAACAGTAATGAGAGCTTGTTTTAACGACAAATTCATTGCTCTAGTAACATATCGACACTGAGTGCAGCAATTCATCGAATATTTCAATGCACACACGCACGCAGAGAGAGAGAGAAAGAGATTGAGAATTGGAATTTGGTTGGATTGATGAGCATTGGCTCATTAAATTAAAATTAGAACCTTGTAATTACCCTTCAGTTGGTGTGAGGTCCATGTAATACATCGCATTCTCTTTTTTTGCTACTCTTCAGCATAATGTTCAGCAATAATATTCCATTCTGGAACCATATGGCTGCAATTTTTTTTCGCCCCGTCGAAAGTTAACAATTCCATTTAATGTTGGTGAAAATTAATAATAAATTTGTTTTTAATAGCGTAACATTTTCAAGAACTGCGAAACAAACAATGTTCTTTTGTTGGTCTGACGAAATAACAACGTTTCACTAAATATCCAAATGAAACAAAAAAACCTTCGTCTTCACGTCTTCAGTGAGAAATGCACATTAAATCTAATTTAAAGTCTTTAATATCTTATAAGAATCGTAAAATAGATAAATTGACTGAAGCTGAAGTGATGTGATTGTGTTGATTGGTTAAGCGTTGAATGAAGATGTTGATAAATGTAGTCATTTACAGGGAATCTTCCGATGATAATTGAAATTAAATGGCATTTATTTTTGAAAACATTGTTTAAAATCGCAAGAGAATTGATGAAACACATAAAACCGCACACCGACATCCATAAAAGTGAAAGAGAAGAGCATTTTATATCTCCATTTAAATGTAAAGTTCATGTTTAACTACAGTGTAATCACAGTTGAATTTTATAGAATGTTTAAATTTAATGAAGACGAACATCATCAGTGTGCCTAATTTATTATATATTCAGAATTTGTTGTTCTACAGTTCCATAAAGCATCGAATATCCGCTTCTCTATGAGTATAGACAATTTTTGTTCTAATAGCATGTGATGTTTACGATTAAATGAGCCGAAAACCAAAATGCAACTCAGTACACATTAAAATTAATAATTTTCTTCACTGGGCTGAATCGCGTCGCCGTTGAAGATGAATGTACCGCACACAACAAATGAGTGTAAACAAGTGGTGCATTTAAAACCGAATGTTTTCGATGCGCGCTAATGTGAAATCGTTTGTATAATTACAACTTTGTATGATGCGCGTCTGTGGTTCGATATATGTGTGTTGAGCGTCGTCGTTGTAGTTGACGTGGCTATGGGAAAATGAATTCTGTGCGCGCAAAATTCTGATGAGAAACAGAGACCGAATTAACACAACTTGTTCGTATCATGTTTGTTGGCTATTTAGAAACAACACAGCGAACACAGAATGAAAGAACGAATACAAAAAAATAGCAAACATGTGTTCGCTCTTATGGTCTTTAATAAACAGTATTTAAACGTCAATTATTGTGATTATTTTTGTTTGATGTGCAGAAGTAAATTATTTTTCATTGCTGGCGCGCTCTCTCTCTCTTTCTCTCGTAATGTGACGCTTTATTTATTCACACACATCGAACGAAGAAGAAAAAGTAAAAAAAAAATCGCGCACTGAAGTACTTTCATTTTATTAGAAAATGTTTGTTTTCCGAAAGGAAATAAACCGCACAAATGACCCAAGAACCTTTCGCAACATTGAACAGTGCCAGTAATTTGGAGTGGTTTGTTGAGCATTTTTTGTTGTTGTTGTATCAAGCTGAAAAAGTTGTTGAAAGCGCCAATGAATGATATAGTCGTCGGCAAATGAAGAAAATTACTTGTGTGCTCAACATTCTCTCAGTTCATGCAATTTGTCGGTGGTGTGAATCTAAGAGTGTATAGAATTTTCTCGGCTCGCTGTGTCTCTTGGCAATCCGTCAACCAAACTGCATTACACAATTCCTGTGAAGCATACGAAAGTAGAGCTCGAAATGAAATAATTTCCGAGATACCAGGCAACGACATCAGCAACAACAACGATTTCATTTTACATAAATTGTATAATTTCTATATTATTCACTCTTTGGCAGTTATTTTGTTGGCTCTTTCTCTTTCGTTTCTCTGACGGGCTTTTTTCCCTCCACTGCCATTCTTTGGGAGCGTAGAAATGTTTTGAAGTTGCAGGCAATAAATCAATGACATTTGAAATGCACTGTATTTCACAATTTTAATGACTGGATTTTCATCACAAACACATTCACATTCAGTCGTCGAGACGACAAACAGGAGCAATGCACATTGCGATTGAATTGCTGGAAAGCAACGAAAAAAAAAAAATAAAACGAAAAACAACAAGAAATCCGGCTAAGAAAAATGCAAAATTCATTCATAAGCTTTATCTATTCAATCTTTCTCTCTCATGTTGGAATCAAGAATCAGCGCTATGCTTGCAGTGTAAAAGACTTTTTTTATTTATATTTCTATTTCGTTTTGTCCCTCGCTATGTACTCGCCATCGAGAATTGCAGTTTTCGCTTTGTCAATGGAATGAAAAAAGAAAACGAATTCTTTTCTTTTCCGATTCCCTCGCACCAGTGTGTGTATTTGAGAGTGTTGTCGTGCAGAGAGTATGTCGTGATAGGAAATGGCAAACGTTCACAAAAGGCTTGCTTGGCTTTGGCTAAAATAAACATTTGAACAAGTGGCAAAACATCAACCATGTGATTGCAACTTTGTTTCGTCATCAAATTGAAATGGCGCAGACCATTTTCAAACAACACCAAATGCAAATCCAACACAAACGCACCGCCACAAAAACTAGAACTTTCATTCACTTGCAATTTTCATTCACTTTACAAATGCATTCCCATTTAGTTAGTGGTTTTCAATTTTTATATGAATTTTTTTTTTGGGGCTTAAAGCGACACAATTCATTTTCATCGACTGGCTCTCAATCTGGAGTTGTTATTGTAGGCAATTTTTCCATTTGTTCTGATATTATTTATATTCCGAACCGAAATTTATTTTCTCCGACGCATTTTCATTCAGCGAATCGATTTCATATGCGCACGGTGTACATGTATTATGTGTTGCTATGTGTGTACGGAAGTGATGGCGTCTCTGTGCCTAGAAATACGACATTGACAAATTTCTTTTCATTTCATTTGGAGTTTCGGTTTCGCCGCAAACTATTTTGCTGATGCTCAAAATCGGGATTTTTTTTCTGTCTCACCGATTTTTCGACTCTTTTGTGGAACACATTTACTTTCAATCGAAGTTAGCGTACTTATTGGGAAAATATACATTTTTTGTGTAGAACTTTTCATCATTTGCTGAAATGGAAACTCTCTTCAAATAAAGAAAAATTTGTTTCAATCCAATTTTTATGGAATTTAGTAAAACTTTAAGGCGATATCAGAACCGAACAGCATTGCTTTCCTTCTGTACTGACGATTTATTCAAATCAACCGTTTCCAACTGTTTTAAATGGTTTTGATTTGACAATTCGTATCAAAGACCTCCAATCTCGCCAAAACCCAGACGACTCCAGCAAAAAACTGAATGAAAAAAAAAATGAAAAATTGATGAAGATTTCACGTCATAAATCTTTTTTTCTCAATGCAAATCGCTGAGAATAAGTCGAAGGAGGAATGTGTGTATGATATGCATACAGTTTTTACCGCGCCAACAGTCAGATACACAGTCACAATCAGATACAGAGCATTTATCATAAGTCGGCATTTGGGTTCGCTCGTATGAGAAATGGTATGACGTAAGAGACACATCTTTTGCGTATGATGTTTTTAAAATACACCAAACATGTGTGTAACTAAGTCGGTGCTTGAATAAATTTATCAAATGCAAACTATGTTGTTATGCCGACACAAAGCCAAACATGTGGTTATGCCAAATGCAACGGCCCATTTAATGTTTGGTGTGAATGGTTGTATGATAACACAAACCCTTTTCTAATGCGCTTTAAGTGGTTGGCACATGGAAAAAAGAATACTTTGTAATTAGTTGAAAATGACCCTTTGGACATGTAGGCGCTTGACCATATCTAATGTGGTTGTTTGAGTGTCAAAGCAATAAATTCAACGGTTTAATCGTTTTAACATCTACTTTAACTTAAAATTTCAAACAAAGATCTCACCACATTTTTCGCAACAATCTTCCGATTTCGGAGCAAAAATGCGAAAATCAGATAGAAATGCAAATTCTGAATAACGGCAAATGGGTGGGATGTTTAGAAGGGTTCTCTTCAATTTGGATGACTCAACACATTTCAGCACATGGCAATGGAAACTATACATGAATATCTCATTTTGAAATTAAATTTCTCAATTTCACATCAAGTCTCGTCCTTTTTTCCATCGTCATCGAAATGAGCGATGCTAGACTATTTGTTAATACAATGTGCTCGGTTTTTTTCCAGAGATTGTATCAGACTATTGCATTAAAATTACTCGCATTTCGTCTAATCATTCACAATTCAAAAAGCAAGCATTTTGATAGCCAAATGTGTTTATTTTGAATTTGAGATCAGCTAAAGAGTCACATATGGATGGATTTTGAAGGGTTTTTACATAATGGACATTTTAATTTATAGTGAAACGTCATTTTTCGGGTCACACACATTTATCCTCGAGCATCATATAAATGAGAATGATTTTGATAAAACGTGATTAGTCTGTGTTGTGCTCGCAAATAATTCGAGTCCTTTATTGTGGTCAGCTCTATAAATTACCCTCTAATCAATCAGCAATTACATTAATTTAAAATGTCAAAATCATGAATAATTAGCCACACTTTAGTTTCGCCAGCAATCGAATAAATTGTGTCAATTGGCTGCTCTTTGTTTCGATTTGACTTTTCAAAGATGTTTTTGACCAACGCAAATACTTGACCGCATGACATGCAGTTTTAGAGATTTAATCGTGACGCAGCTCATTTTATCCTGTTTTTAATCGAAATTACTTGATTTCCGGGAAGGTCTCTGAAACCTTTGAATAATTGGCACATCCATCCTGAAATTTTAAACAATGCGTGCCAATGTCAGGCTCATGTGCGACACTGGATTTATTGCTTTTGAATTGAAGTTGATTTTGAACTGAAAAATTTGATTTATTTACAAAATATTATGCGCGTAGATCAAGCCAACCTATTCATTTCAGCACAAAAACTAAACATAAAATTCACTATCCGCCAGAGATGCATTTAGTTTCAATAAGTATCCAGTAGTTGATACTAAAATGAACCACAAACTAGGCACGAAAAAAGTACAAAGTCCATTTTGAATATATTTTGCGTTCGTCGAAGTAATGCACAAATTGATATTTTTATGGTTTAAAATGGTTAACAATTAATTTATTTGTTAAAAATTACGCGAAAACTTTGTGTAAAAAGCGATTATTTATTTCACAGAAAGCTGCCATACACCCAGGTCAGCATGAGAAACCAATATGCAATAAATAAATTTGCTCTGTAAAAGTCAAGAGCATGATATGTGCACTGTGCACCATAAACAAAGGAGATGAGATTGTAAAAAAAAACGAACAATTATTGCTTAAATGAACTCAGAACCAGAGACGAACTCTCTCAGTTCAATTCGGTTCAGTGCATATAATGTAGGTATTTTTATTTGACAATTGAAAACAAAAAAAAAAAGAAGAAATGAATCCATTGAACATGAGGGGAGTGAAAAGAGAGTGTTCGGTATGTGTGTGCCGTGTAGTGCAGTGCAGCGCAAGAACAAGTCAATAAAATTCGATGGATGTTAATTTTGTTCAAACGATTTATTGATTTATGGCTGGTAATTTTGTTCGCTAGACTCTGTCATCGTTATAACAAATTCACGGCCACTGAAACTCATTCGCTTGTTTTACGAAAGCATATTGACGTTTTTTTCTTTCCACACTCTGTGCTCTAGCACTACTATCGAATCGGCCACAAGTGAGTAAGTGACCAATGTACTAAAACCATCTGATAAATGACCAAAGTACTCATTAAATTTTATTTCTTTCTTTCTCTTGTCTACAACATCAAACGAAACACACACAAAAAAACACCCAAAAAAATGTGCATGAAAAAAAGTTGGCAACTTTTTAAAAGTATGTACATTGTACAACACAAAAATCAACTTTTCTTTTGATGCATTGAACAAACAACTTTCAAAGTGCAGCTGATGAGAAATTGTATGGTAAAGCATCCGTATTTGTGCGATTCGCGTATAGATATTTCATTGCGTTTTATGAGCATTTAGTGGGTTTGGTCAGTTCCATGGCCATTTCGTTGAAATGCCAATCGCAAATCATTTAAAACGATGCTGCACACAAAATTCACAAGAGATGAGCAATCGAGAGAGCAATATGGAAAAAAATACCGTTACCAGTCACGATGCAATTGACGTGATTTATTCCAACCACTGTAAATGAGCTGACTGAACGAACAAACGAGAGAGAAATGCACATTTTATGTTTAGCGCAATCAAGCGCAACCGAAGTTCATAAAAATTCAAAAACTATCTGCATATATGTGTGTTTGTGTGTGTGAAATTGTGCGCTGACGAAGAGAAACTTTTCAATCAACGACGAACCGATGTGCAATTAGGTTTTCAGCATTTAAAATGAAATTGATTTTTGAGTTAAAATGTTTCATGTTCGGTGAACTACTGTTCCTCCTACAATGTAACGCACCCGTCCATTCCAATCACTTTTAGAGTTAACAAATGTGCAACGCATTGTTGTTTACCCAGATTTTATCATAGTTCGTGGTTATAGTAACATTTCCATAGAAATTAGAACAATAAATTTGTGGCATACTAACGGTTGAAACGAATAACATTTCACACGCATCAAAACCATGGTCATGCAACAGTTAGCCATCTAATTTCACATCGTTTGTTTATTTGTTCAGTGCAACTCAACGTGTAATTTTCCATCAAATATTCTCACAATTCGATGAGTGTTGTCCTTTTGTTCAACACTTTCACTACACATAATTATGTGTTTAACACATGGTTTATGGTTTAACATTGATTTTAAACACGTCTACATTTGGCCACAAGTATTTCGATTCAGTTCGTTGGATGTTTGGTAAACAGTATTTACTATTTAGTGTGTTTACGAAAATCATATCGTATATGTCCGGTGAATATAATTGCTCTATTGTTGACCCGAGAAAATAAACGGCTTTTGTAGAAAATTAACAAGTTTCGAAATTGGTTCTCGCTTGAAATTTTATAAGTTGTGAAATCTGAAATGATTATAGAACAGCAACAATTTATATACATTTTGAGTAATTCCATTTTCTCTTTGAATTGTTGTTGCTAGTGGATTTAACGATTATTTTAGAATAAATACAGTCAAATTATCCAAAATACGCGTGATAATAGACTACTTCCTATTCTTATTTTCACATCGTTTTTGCAGTCGTCAGTATCATTTACATTTGTTTTTCTGAAATAAAACTGAAATTTGTTATTTACACGATATCAATAGTCATGAAATAAAATCCCTAGTAGAAATATCATGAACGATTTCTACTAAAAATGTTAGAATTTTGCATTCTTTTTCATATAACCAACAATTGAAATTCCGCGAAAAAAAATATCGTTTCGCAAATATTCCAAAAAGCAAAAACATTCCAAATATACAACAAACAAATACAATAATTTTCATAGTAGGATTTTCACATGGTATATTATCCACAGGAAACTAATACAACTACCAAAACTCATGCAAAAAAGAATCGATAAAAAGTGCTTAATTTTAAATGAATCGGTAAAAGTCGGCATTAAAAAAAATCAACCTAGTCGAGACATTCTAATTGAATCTGGTGCAAAATTTAAATAAAATGAAGCGATTCCGTATTTTGTGGAATGTTTGACCAACTCAGACAAGTAATCAAAGTAATTAAATTTGTTATTCATCGTTGTTTATTCGGTATCTCTTTAGTTTGGTTCACTGATTAAGAAAAACAACCGAAGCCATTTCGATGGTAATTTTGTGAATTTGCTGTATTCAAATGTGGTTAATTATTTGAAAATTCAAGACTCGAATGAAATTCATTTGAATTTTGTTGGTCAGTTTATTTTGTGATACGGTTTAGATAGAACCCGGCCAATTCACCATCTAAATTTAACATCATAAATTGTGTCGGTATAATGTTTGTGGTGGCAAGAAGAACAGTAATGGTCAGTTTGAGTAAATAAAAGTCAACCAAACATTGGTTACTTACCTTTTGGTGTATTGAGAATAGAGATACATTTTCGGTGTGCACATTTGTATACAATCATTTAATGAAGTCGTCATTGTCCACTGTTCGACCGAATAATACATGAGAAAATACCACATTTGTTTCCGTCTTAATTCCGATAAGAGTGCCCGAGACTAATCGTACTAATGATGATTTCAAAATTGTTTGGTCATTTAGCAGCGCGGCATTCATATAGTCGGTGTGTTTGTGCAAATGCGTTTATGGTCATTTGGGCAACGAAGGCGAAATTACACAAAACTCGATGGCGAAAGGAAAATAAATGATTTTATGATTTACGTTTTGTGTGTATCGAATTAACGCATTTTCATTCGAATCAATTAGATGAGTTTCGGTTTCTTTTGGCCCTCAAATGTATACAACTTTGTAGTGCAGTGTTTTTTTATTATTCAATGGCCAACTAGTTTCGTTATCATCATTTATACCGATTATTCGCTATGATTAAATTTCGTTTTATTGCATCCGATGAATTTACGAAAATTACACAATTTAACGTTGCGAATTGGGAAGAAAGGGCATTTAATTTTCACATCCGTACTGAACGAAATCACCACACAGGATTAATGAAACGTACTATCACTTTACCCTTAGTTTTATCTCAAATTATTTCGGCACGAAGAATTTTCGTGCATTACAAGTAAAAACAATATATTAGGCAGAAACTAATGATGATTCTCATTCATTTATTGCCAACTGAAAAATCAACAGCATACATTAGGAATAAAAGTGAATCAAGTGCGATTCGGTGCAAATCTAAAGCAAAAATATATTCCAAACATTTTTAAAGAGTAACTGTTTGTAATGAATAAAAGCAGTTTTCTTTTGACGACGGCCTGTGGCTAACTATAACTCTATAGATATTGAACGACTGGTGTAGCTTTGAAAGTAAAGAGCATCATGAATTTTTTAAAATACACTCGTATGTGGGTAAATATTCTTGGAACTTCTACTTTCATATGTAAATATGTGACGAAATGATAATCGGTGATATTGTGAATAGAGAGGAATAAATATGATATCCACCAAGTGTCAAATGGTTGATAATCAACCGTTGATTTTTGGCTAAAAAAATAGATAAATTCCAAACAATATTCAATAATCGTGTAAAAAGAGAATTATAATTGTGCCTCGTGGTGCCCTGTGTAAATAATATAGGATAAATTTAAAAGGATTAATTTTGCGATAGACTGCGAAATAATATATAGTATGAGCAGCTTGTTTTGCACAA
>NW_022198211.1:1582877-1653320 GCF_009176525.2 Contarinia nasturtii | reverse complement strand
TATGGAGTCTTTTTCGCGAAAATATCCGTTATGTGTTCGGCCAGACGATCAAATTTTGATTTTGACCCCAACTTGAAATTTTTAAGTCGCAATTGGCACTATTCGATAGCTTAAGACCATTCCAACGAAAATGCATATGCCCGTGGTATGTCAAGTATAGGTGCCACAGCGATTGTTTGGAAAAATGGCAATTTTTGCACTATCGAATGCCATATCTTGAAAACAAGAATTTTCTGGGATATGAGCTATGCGGCATATTATAGCTTAGACTTGGGGCTTTGAAAATGAAAATTCCAAATAATCATGGAACAATTAGATTCAGTGAGGTACAGTTATTTCATTGAAAATGGCTGGAATCATTCTGATAAATCTGCGGTCAAAATATATGATTGAAAATAATATGTATAATTCACAAAATCATCCTACACTTAATTTGAACATTTTCAGTGTAAGCATATCGCTTGCTGACCTCAGTAGGAGGTGAGAGCATGACCATATCACAAATGAGGACCTCTATACAAACGTCTAGCATTTAAGTCGAAGTGATCCTAGAACATGGTCACAATCGAAAAAAATATGAAAAAATTGCGTTGTCGGATGGTCTATCCATGAAATATGATACAGTTTCCGAACCAATCCGGACCCTTCGCTGAAAATTGCAACAAATAGCACTTTTGTATGAACAAGGTTAACTCATATGGGAAACTTTGGAAAATCTGTAACTTGTATGTTCTGAAATCTGTAAAAAAAGTGTTTGTATGGCTGTATCCATGAAAATGGATCAAATGACCCACCCTACTTTGTATATCAACGAGATCAATTACATAGAAAAATGGTATCTACATTCTACATGTGTCTGAAGTTCTCACAATTAACATTTTCCTGTTGAGAAAAAATTAAAGAAATTGAAGAAAGAAAGATTTTTTTGGCATATTTGAGTCAAGGTTATCTTTTGGTCATATTGATTTCATGAGAATGTTTGAATGTGGTCTAATTTACAGCTATAAAAATTCAAAGCGTAGTGAAACTCTGTAAAACTTGAAACAGATATTATCTAAACAGTTTTGTGAGCGGGCTGCTTACAAACAGAATAGTGTCAACATATATAACTTTAAAAATTCCATCGTTTAGTAATTATTCCAATCATTTTTAACATTTTAATTGTGATTCCAAAAAAATATGAAGCCATTAGGAACAAATCGTCGAGCTTTAATTTGGCTCAGCGTGTGTCCATCTAACGAACCAATGTCAAAATGGAAGTGAGTCAATTCGAATTTGTTGACTGCGTCGATTATTCTAATATTTTTCTAACCGCATGTTGTGCAACCTTCTTCAAGTATCTGTCAACCGATTTTGAACGGTCCTAAATCCCTAGCAAATCGAACGAATATTTTTTCTCAATTTGTAAAGGGGTACTTCTCACATCTCTTCTCAGGGGGGGGGGGTAATCCAACCCCTCGGACCCCTGCTCAGAAGCTATGCATTCGACCGATTTTTCTGGCATATTGTCTTCCCCTTCTAAACCACTTTGATTTTCATTATCACCTCCGTCACCGTCAATATCACCTAACTGAGAATTAAATATAAAATATGACAATCTACAGGGTGGCCCAGAAAAACTGATATTTTTATATATGCTTAAAAAACGTATTGTTTTTTACTAAAATTGAACAAAAACTTTATTGAGATTTAGAATAGGGTCCAAAATTTTAGATTCATGTTTTGGTTTTGATTCTTCCTCCATTTGCACGGATCACCAAACGCAAACGTCGTAAAAACGATTTACAAGCGGCGCGCACCATTTCGATGGGAATATCGTTCCAAATCTTGACGATTTTCTTTTTCTTCAGATCATTTAGCTTCGATTGCATGTAGCCCCACACAAAATAGTCCAATGGATTTAGGTCTGGAGACGATGGTGGCCATTCGTCTTTGGTAATAAAACCAGGCAAATTTTCTCTTAACCACTGTTGCACTTTGTTTGCTCGATGTGCCGGTGCTCCATCTTGCTGAAACACCGATGGCCCATCACCAAACACAGTTTCGGCATGTGGCAGAAAGTTTTTGCGCAATATTTCTTCTTCATACACAGCTACGTTAATTTTAACGCCTTTGTCAACGAAAACAAGGAGAAATTTGTGACCGGCCGAAACGGCGCCCCAAACCATGACACTTTTTAGCTTTCTGTCTTGCTTATTTTTGATTGTTAAACCGTGTTTTCGGTTTTTTTTGAATGGTTTCACTCTCAAATCTTCTTTCAACACTCTTTGCATTGAAGATCGACTGATATTGTGCTCACGAGCCAAGATTCTGGCGCTTCTTTCGTTGTTCCGACGAATTTTGTTTTATGGTGCGAGGAATAAATCTCAAATTGATATTGTCGGTCTGAAGCCGCCGAAAAATATCTACTTGTCGCAAACCTTTTTTGTGCAAATTCAAAACGAGTTGACGTTTCACATCCATTATTGTTGCAAAGTAAATAAGAACTGCGCAATAATGTGCATCATCACAGTGCATAGCCAAAACATGAATAAACATAACGATAAACTAAAGAGTGATTGGAAAGCAATATAGTTGTAGCTACGTAGTTACGAAAAAAAAAATATCAGTTATTCTGGGCTACCCTGTAATACAACTAAATATAGTGAAAAAGTGCTAACAAATTGATAACTTACTGTACTTTCATGGCTACGATTTTCGCTTTTATTTGAAACATCATATTCTGACCGATTAGCATCCGAATCCGAGTCAATATTGAAGTAATCAATAACTTCGGGAGTTTGGAAGTTGAATTTTTGTTTCATTCCACCTTTGGAGCCACTACTTTCATTATAAATCTATAAACTGTCACTGATTCGCACACTGACAAAACTAAGGTTATGATTTTGACAACCCCGTTTTGTAAATGCTTACATTCCAACAAATGTTGTGAAGTAGCCAACAATTGTTGTCGTTGTGAATACTTATAATATATGCCATTGTGAACGTCATAGAAAAATAATGAAATTAATGACACTCATTATCGTCGGACTATTTTAGTTTGTGGCAAAAATAGAAAAAGTATTGTATTGTATTGTCAGTCACTTTTGGACCAAGGACGTCAAACGATTGTTGGAAAGTATAGATGTCGAATAACAACATATGCCATTTTTCACATCAACTGGACGTGATAATAACACTATTGGCATTGAAGATTCAGAATTTTTAATTTTTCAATGGTCAAGCCTGGGCGAAAATACTTATCGAAAACAGTATGTTTCTTTAAATTTCAATTTGCTTATATCTATTGAAAATATCGAGAGGAGAGTATGTTTTTATTCAGACATTACTCAGCCATAAGCGCTGAATAACATACTCTCTTCTCGATATATTCAATAGATATATGCCATATAAAAAATAATTATAGGAAAATATGAATCGTTGCGGTGGAAAATTTGCGTTCTCCTAAAAACTAAACGACTATCTATCAAAGAAACCACAAATAATCGATTTTCAAAAGCAATTTATTTGGCTTTGTATATCAATGAGATCAATTACATAGAAAAATGGTATCTAAATGTGTCTGAAGTTCTCATAATCAACATTTTCCTGTTGAGAAAAGATTAGAGAAATTGAAGAAAGATTTTTTTGCATATTGGAGTCAAGGTTATCTTTTGGTCATATTGATTTCATGAGAATGTTTGAATGTGGTTGACCCAATTTACAGCTATAAAAATTCAAAGCGTAGTAAAACTCGGTTAAACTTGATACAGATAATATCTAAACAGTTTTGTGAGCGGGCTGCTTACAAACAGAATAGTGTCAACATATAATACTTAAAAAATTCCATAAACCTTTGTCTGGTGTCCAAATGTCATTTATATGGGAAAACACTCGTTCAACACTTGAGTTTGTTGCCTGAATGACCAAAGCGAACTCAACAATTTTAAGCAACTCATTGAATGGCAGTGATTTTTGTGTGAAATACAACGATCCATTTCATGTCGGCAAATTTTTCATCGTTGAGTAAAGGCGAGTTTTGATTCAGGTATGACTCCAATAACAGCTTGTTCATATCATCCTTACTGAAATATTTGCGTCCAATCATCCAAAATGTGGCATATTCAACATCACTTCATTTTACTTTGGCATTGAGTCGAACTCAAGAGAAAACTTTGACGTCTTCCAACCATTCAGTCCAGTCATTTATATATTTGAATGAAGTGCGCTGAAATTTCATAGCATTGTCCATGAACTGTCGTTTTTGACGCAAAATGCTGGTGTCGACTTTATCGAATGCAGTTCTAAACGCTAGTGAGAAATATTTGTTCTGCATACGATTGTTGATATTTGCTGTCAATGTATCGATTATATTAAAACCGTAATATTGCCTCTTGAAATAACTCTGCTTGATCCCGAACGAAAACCAATGTCACCAATGCGAATGGATCTTCGAAAAACTCCGGAATTTTCACAGGAGCATTGAAAGAATGAAAGTATTCATTCAAACCCTCGAAGTTTCCAAAAATCGAGCCCAAACACTCTTTCAACGCTAAGAATCGTGTTTTGCTGTATCCTTTCAAATTTGTGTATGTTCCACCAACAGTATCACAGAACTCTTTGAGCTTACGCAAACGAACAGTGTGTCGATGGAAATGTGTGTAAAATTACATTCGAAATTTAAATATATTAAAATATAGTCATTTTCATTCATAAGAAATCCGATTTTTTCTTCTTTGAAAACGCAACATATGTAAAAGAGCAAAGGTTTAATTGAAAACAAACAAATACTGTATGGCGCTTCGCTCACACGAATTCAATTAAAATATTTTCCTATTGAATTGTGTCAATAAACATTTCTGTTGTTCTGCTGAACGGAACGAGAGAAAGGCTGGAATAACAACGTAATTAGCGGTTGATTTAATTGAATCTGTTTTATTATGTTTTTCGCAAAGAAGGCAAGCGGAATTCAAATGGAATAATAAAGAAAAAGTGATGTTGATTTTAATTGGTACCAATTGGCGCTTTGGAAAATTGAATAAATTTTGGTTTCGGGGCGAAATATCGGCGCTTGTTGCATCGTGTTTTATTGTTTGGCAAAGACATTGAACATTCGAAAAGCGATAAAAGTGGCATTAATAAAGTGGCATCTCATTTAAAATGTTTAGCATGCCCGTTAAAATGGACCGTTTGAAAGAAAGCACTGGAAATTATGTAAAACAGGAGGTAAGAGTCATTTGGCCGAAATAAAAATTAATTAAGTCTCGAGGTTAAGGTCGGATGTACAGTAGACACAAATTTATAATTTTCAGTCATTCATACTGGCGCTGTTCGTCGATCGGCCAAATACATCACGAATATTGGCAAGCGAAGAGAAAAGGTAAAAATCAACGCATCAAAAAAAAAATCAGAAAAATCAAGCAATAACAATAAAAACCAAGTGAACAAAAAGGAGAACAAACAGAGCAAGAGAAAGCGGACAAGTGAGTGAAGGAAGGTTGAACCGAACAGAATCACTTCGTTGGATAATGCTAGAGTTGAACGCAGCCGGTGTATATTTGTATGAGATTGGAGACTTTTTTTTGCGAATCTCGCTAATGAGCGCCATCTGATTTTAGTGTGAATTAGATGCAAAAACTGAATTTAATTCTGTAGCATTGAAATGAAAAAGTGAAAAAACAACAACAATAGCACGGCCACACAGAGCTGTACATCTATGCGTGCTGATGCATACATACACATATACGCTTTCTTCATTCTTTCATTCCATTGCTATACGTATCTCACTGGTCAACAGATCTATGTAGCCATGTTACTGTTGTTGTTTTTTTTCTCTTTTTCGATTCAATTCATTGTAACTAAATTGAGTTCAACTATGGAATACAAGATGGCACAGATGAGGGGAATTCGCATTTTGTCTCTTCATAGGCTTAACCGGTTGGTTGAACGCATCAATTACATTGCATTTCACATGTCGAAGTTAAACGAGCAAACGCTTAATAAAATGCTGTGCATCAACGATGCAACCACTTGAAAATGGGGATCAGCAATACACATCGCGTGCAGATAATTGCCAATATTTGAATGCGATAATTATATTTGAATTTGCATTGTGTGCGCTCCAGCCAGAGAGTGTCGGTGCCGGTGAATCTATAATCGTGCACCACATGGATGTTTCACAAAGGCATTCAAATCATACCGGAGTTTTTTTTAAATCGTATTCAATCATTGTTCGATGGGCACATTTTTCGTGTGTATTTTTCATTTGAACAGTACGTAGAAGCAGCAAGCGTCCATATCGTCGCTCTAATTTCTCGTTTTATCGCCGCTTGGCTACCTTTTTTCCGCTTCATCTTTTCCAGTGTTGAATTGTACCAAGTGTGCGAAATTTAACTGAAAAAACAGCCGCTTTTTTATGCATCGTAAAGCCGTCTGCGAAACAGTAAAAACATTTTATGACATGAGAGCATCGTTTAATCAATGCAGAAAAACGTTCGATTTGTGTACTTAATGCGCGGTTTATATTTATTTTTTAAACGTTTTTTCCCCATTCTTTTTGTACTGATATTTTGATTACGATATTAGTTTAACCGGCAGTATGGAAGAACCATTTGAAGCGCTTTTCATGCAAAAGATATGGAAGTATAGTGGAGAAACTTATAATGACGATAATAATGTACGTACTTTCGATTTATCCATGAACTTCCAAAAATATTTTCTGTCGGAAGTTTGATGATTTTTTTTTCTTTGCTGATTCTGTACCATTTAATGCAAATTTTGGAAGTATTTTATGCTCGACACTTGATTTCGTTTCAAAATAACAAAAGTCTTTAATTTTTCATTGTAAAACCCGCGTATAGATGTTTTGCCCAAGCAAACTTTTGCACGGGTTAGTCAAAGATTTAAACTTAACGGTATTCGATTGCATGATGAAGGTTCACAAACATGAGCCCATAAGGAGCCGAATCATATATATATTTTTCAAAATCAAAAGTCCCGTTTGCTTCAGAATTGATCTAATTGCCATCAATCACCACCATTTCTCTTTCAGTCTATTAGAAAGTTAAGTTTCGTGTGTTAAACCGTAGAATTTGGCGAGGATTTTGTCGGACAGTATATGTATCAACAGGAAGGAAAAAAATGCCGTTCTCATGCGTGAAAAAGATTATTGGGTTTTTTCTGGCCTACATTTTATCATCGTTCACAGTTTAATTAGAATGAAAAAATCTCAGCTGTAGACAAAAATTTTACCGTTCCACACAAAGACTATCAATTTCCTTGTGATCACGCAAAATGTAACAGACTGGTGGCATCGCATTTACTTTCACTTCATTTCGTGATGCAAAATATTAATATTTTTTATGATAATAATATAATTTAACGGGACATGATTAGCAGCGGGAAAAAATCGCGACGATAAACATGAAGCCAGACAGATAGATTCATATTGTGCAGCGTAGCGAACGAAAATTGCTCAATCAATATCATTTTCGTGGGACGTCAACATTTTGATAATAATAATGCTCAATGAATTCTCTTTTCTTATTTGTAAATGTTTTCTTTCGAAAATTAGAGCAAACAGTGACGTTCCATCAGATGATTTGAATAGAATGAAGAGGAATATGCAGTTTGTGAATGAACCACAGTGGTGAGCATATGGCTGAATTAAGTCGAGCGGAAATTTTTTGAATTTTTAATCGAAATGGATAGAGTGGCAGAGTAAACAGCCAACACCTAATTGATAAATGATTGGCTAAAGCTCGGGCTCAAAGTATGGCGAATCATTCAAAATGCAATTTAGTTGCGATGACAATTTTGAAGTAATTCTTCCTGACTCTAATAATACCGATGACAGATGACTATTCGTTTAATGAAGCGCAAACATACCGCTTTTTTCATCGAAAATTCAATTTTAATTCGAAAATACATTTTTAATATCAATAGACTTTACTGACTCGCAGTTCAAATGATGGATTCAAAGAGAAAATCTAGTCGAAATGTCAATATTTAACGGATTTTGCATCCTTTTTCACATAGAAAAAAGGAGTTATACGCGAATGTTAAGCGAAAAATTCTTTCCGAATTAAGTTTGTAAGTTCGTTTGGAATTCGTTACAAATATTGCATGTTCAGAGTTAAGAGTAAAGTTAAAAGTGTAGAAACGATAAATTACCGTACTTCCTTTTGTTGCTGCAGTGCTCACTGAATTACAGTGAACGAACCAAAATACAGTTGAGCATAAGTGGTGATGACTTTACAAGAAGTACACACACACAGGCGTCCCATTTGATGTACTCAAAATACAAGGGCCACTGAACAGCAATGCTATTATCACTTTGACTTTCGTTGTTCGAGACGACGACGACGACGGTTCTTTTTCAATGTTCCCCCTCTGGGTTTGTTTTGATGGTTTTACAACCGCTGGCATTGTATGTCGTGTACACACACGCACATACTCTGAGTCAATTAATCTGCACAAACATTGTGCAAATCGTTACGATGTATATATTATCCCGTATCACTGACAACGATGCTCTGAAGGCGCGCTCTCTTTGGCACGGTTTCCATTCAATTCACTCTCGTTTTTGCTCGGTGTTTTTTTTTATTCCATACATATTCTCAACAAGGACAATGTCAAAATGAAAAATTGAAGAATTTTTCCACTTGCTTGAGATTTCTCTCAAATGTAAACCACAATCGTAAATCGGATATGTATGCTTTAACATGTGCCAGAGATAAATTCCACGATTTAATCGTCTTACATGGGATGACGTTTCTCTCTCTCTCTCTCTCTCTCTCTCTCGAAAGAACCAAAAAAATGAAATGCACAAACAACAGCAAATGATTTTCTCGTTCATCTAAGAACGAATTATATCGATTCGAATGTGAATTGTCTTAGAAAAGGAAATAAGTATTAAGATATGTGTAAATGGCTAAAATATGTAAATTTTTTCGTATGTACCATTTCGAGCGATAAACGAAGAGTTAAATCACTTCCGAGCGGGAAAAATTGCTCGAATGTGTTGTTGTGTTTAGCATAGCCGCCGACAATTTATCGCATTCAAATGATAATAATGAAGTAAATGCTTTTCCGCTAGCAAATTATTTTGTGTATATACTTGAGAAAATTGGTGTGTCGCCCGCTAAATTGTGTGATAACTCACGACAATAAAACCGTCTATGGTGTATTGTGTGTCCAAGGTGATATTTACGCGGAAATAATTGCGCTTGGGATAAACTTCGGACTTTTCGGATATTCGGTGCGCCTTTTCATTTTGTTCGGAAATTTATTCGCATGTGAACCATAAATTCATTGCATTTTCTTGGATCGAAATCAAATATGCTGACTCATGACAATGCGGAATGTATGTATGTATCTCACAACAGGAGATTTACTCCTTTTGCCAGTTGCTATTGCGTAAGCTTAGCTTACCAAGATACGAAAGACTTGAACCGCAAAAATGAAAACAGGGAAAGTTGAAAAATAAAGACAAAAGAAGATTTTATGTGCATAAAAACGACAGGTATAAATCACTGATTATTTGTTCATTCAAACAAATTCATACACACATATGGTCGCTTGGTATTTATTTTTTGTAAGATATATGCAAATTCACATATGGAAAAACTCCCGGGAAAACATCATTCCCGGTGTTTGTTCATTCGAAAGGTATGTGCGATGTAAGGAGTTTTTGATTAAACTCATGACCATAATCTCTTGGCCCAGCTTGTAATACATCAAACGAATCTGTTATACCAGGGATTTGTTGTTAATTATTGTAATATCTAATTTTATTTTGAATTCTTAAACAAATAAACACAATGCTTAGTCTATATTGTTATCACTTATTTTAAATTCGGTTTATTAATAAAAAAACCGATGAGCGATGGGTCAGAGAAAAACTGTGCAGTTGTTCAAGCGATTTGTTTACTTTTTGCCTCCAAATACTAATCCATTCCAGCCACCAGAACCACTGTATGCATTTGTGTTGGGCATTTGGTTATTTGTATTGTAGTTATATGGATTGTAAACAGCATACGAGGATGTTGGATACGGATAATAGCTTGAATAATAGGGATAACTACTTCCAACTCCACCATAGTTTCCCAATCCGTATGCATTATAGCCGTATCCCGAATAAAGTCCACCCTGTGTATTATATCCCGAATAAAGTCCATCAGTGTTATAGCCGCTCAAATATGAATATGGATTATATGTTTGAGATTGGCTATAAAATTGTTGTACACTTTCCGCTAAAACTGCACCGGTCACCAGCAAACTCAAAATTATCTGATTGATAAGAAAGCACATTTGGAATAAATTCGGAAAATTGAATTTAAATCACAGTTTGACAAAAGATTGACATACCTTCAAAAACATTTTGTTCAATTTCTCCGGGAATACACCGTTCTAAATAATTCAATGTGATAAAATTGTCGAGTGTTCAGTCTTTAATCGTTCGTTTTAAATCACAATCACTTCACAAATGATCAGAATATTACTGCACAACAATTTAATGTGATCTGAATGGTTGGCGTTTCATTCAAATCCTTTTATACATCGGCAATAATAAAATGGTCATGGTCGAGATGAGAAGGCACTTCCCGCTTGGGTGACCTTCCCTTATTAAATTACCTTTTTTGCGCTTTTATCAAATTGGTAATTTGAATATGATACGATTTATAAATAACATCATTTCTATATTAGTCATCAAAATATTTACATGATTTGAGGCACATATTCAAAGTGTCAATTTAAACGAGTGGAAAAAAACTGTTTTGCTTCATAAACTGCCTACATAAAAACAATGGAAAAGTGTGGATATGAAAAAAAAACGGCAGTAATTTTACGATAATGCGTAAATTTTGTCGACCACTTTTCATTGAACTTGATACTGAGTCATTGAATTCATTTTGGACGACAATAGATCACAGTCATCGATCAATTATCATCGTGAATTCGTCATTTAATTACTCTGTTTATCTGGTTTAAATTGTTGTACACAGGAATATTTTGACGTTGAATTTAACATTGAAAGTCACACTAAAAGTCGATTTGAAGCAAACAAAGCGAGAAAATTCAAAACATTTCTTTGTAACAAGATCAGATATTATGCTTCGAAATGGAAAAACAATTCATAAATTAATAATATTGGGTTCTTTCATTGCGCTGCTTTTCCCACACTCATACGCATAAACAACAACAGCATTCAACGCAAGAGAACCATGCAGAACCACGCTGGTGCTGTGGTCAGAGTTGATGTTAGCTACATTGTGTTGTTGAAATATTCTTCTCTTGTTTCGATGAGCCGCACATGACATCACTTGGTGAATTTTAAGTGGATTAACGATGGAACTTTCTCAGAATATGAAACGGCGTTTCGTCGTTGTTATTTTCATGTGGCAAAATGAAAATGATGAAATAAAACAGGATTAAGAATTGAGCACATGTTTTCGAATTCATCATAATTATTTTATTTTTTTGCAGAAATTGCATACGCCACTTGAATTTGGATTCTATATTTTCATGTTTCGCTATTTTCTGATGACTTTCGATCCATCTTTTATACATTGTTGAAAAAGTCATATTATTATTTATTTCCATTCGCAATGGAATTGCATTGTTGTCAAATGGCCGCAATTTATTATTCACCATGCAGATTATCTACAACATATTCGTAACGCTGTAAAATGGCCAAGGTATTTGTATGCCAAAGTGAAATCTCCATATATATTGCTATGAAATTTTCGTTTAAAATAGTTTTCTACACGTGAACATTAAAATGGAATTAAATGTACTTAAAAGAGTCAAAACAAACAACCGAATATCGAATGACTTGCTGAAGTAAGTGGCAGCGCGATAATATTTGTTGAAATGATTTGTGAGATACTAAAAGTGTGTATGTGTCTGTGTGGTTGGTTCCCCATCTAAGAAATATCCAACATATCTTTTCATCGTGTTAAATCGTTAAATTTTGCTTACACCGAGTGTCGAACACATGATGCGGTCCCCGGTGGAATTCTATATGTGAGTGGTCAAATATCCCCCGATGATTTATTGAACATTCATTGACATTTCTATGTGATTTATATGATTTATGAGCTGGCTAGCATGCGTGGGAGTGTTGTGCTTTCTGGTTTTTCATCTTCGAATAGTTGTTGTTGTTGTTTTTTTTCTCATCTGTGCTTCCTCGACTCACAATGGGTTTGGTCACATAAAATGGCAATGATTGCATGGAACGAATTGCAAATTTTTAAAACAGATACGGAAAAGATACGTACCATGGAAAGTGTCTTACGCAACGATAAGAAAAGGAGAGAAACGGTTGCTTTGTATTTTTCGATTAACTATTTAGAGAATAAAAAAAATGAAACAAAATCTCTTATGTGAGCGATTCTTCCTATCTTTTTGTCGTGTCGACATTCATAGTCATAAATCGTTATTTGAATATCGAAACTCATAAAAAATATAATCGGTAGTTTTACATACATTAGCAAAACGAAAAGAAAAACATGTATCACATCGATGCAAACATGATCAGAGTGTCTCGTGTGAACCCTTCCCATGTTATATGCGCTGTGAGCTGAGGGACTGCTAGTGTTCACACATTCATCATTCACAAGCAGACGGATTTTCTAATCAATAAATTAATTTGGACCATTCGAACACATAATTCCACAATTGGCTTCCTTTCAATCGAATAAATTGCCCAGATTACATCGTAATAAGACAGACTTGATGTATTCCACTTTCGATCCCCTCCTTTTATGTACCAGATTGTGACAAAGAGAAAACGTTAGATTTATTCTTATCAACGAGAATCAATACATTTCGATAATTTGTAGCAATCGTAAAAGATTTTTCACTTTGGATTTTCAATTTGCAAACGAAAGCAGAAATTTTTGTAAAATTGACCAATGTGAGAGAGGGATAGTACTGTCGACCACAATACATTAGACTTATTATTTTTTCTGGCATTCATATGAATCAAATTAATGAGCTTCAATCAATTTAATGTATTTTGTGCGTTTGTGCAAAACACACATTTTTCGCAGACATCGGCAAAATTACGCCAATGCGTGATATTCTTTATCTTTCACCTCCCACACTCTGTCTCTCTGTAATTTTGTTGATTTTTTTTTGTGTGGCCAATGAACAAAAACATATGCCGCACACAGCCTTTCACCCAAATCCGATAGATAAATGTAGTGTGCGATGTTAATCGTAATAACTACAGATCTAAAATCTTTCGCAATTTATTTTGACAATGTGAAACACTTCGAGAAAAACCGAAAAAAAACTGTTTCGTTCTTTTTTGTTTGTCGTATTCAAATAAAGGGTCTATTTATTGAAGACACATTGCGTAGGGTAATGATGGGCATCGAATGAAGAAAAACCACAATCTCCGGCATTTTTCGTAGATCAACACATGTCGCAATATAATTTTCTGTCTTTCGTCAGCACTATCATTCTCTCGAAAACTAAAATGCATTTCGAACGTAATTTTTCATCGATTTGCCCCTGAGCTACCGTGTGCAATATTGTACCGTATACTTTCGTCGAAAAAAAATCTCATTTCGGTACAAAGTTAGGCAAGTAAACGAAAACAAAATTACATATTGAAGTCAATAAATAAGCTGTTTAGAAAATGAAATGTTTGAGCAAAAAAACTTTGAAATAGAGGTTTAAGACAAGTGATGTAAAAGTTTTGGTTGAAAAATGCAGTCGTTTACCTTGCTGCCATCTCTCCGTTGTAAGCAATGTTGAAAAATATTTGCCTCGTCAATGACCGCCTACAAATTCCATCATCTTTATTATTACTTCGCGCAACATCTAATTTACGCAAAAAACACATTTTGTTTTCGTTCTCGAAATCGAGCTTCAACAATTTTGTGTCAGTTTTTTGCATTGCAAAAAAAAGTCATAAACATCTACTGTATGAAAATAAATTCGTAAATAAAATGTCTTACATCCGTAAGATGAACTTTTCCGCACTGTGATCCACGACATGCATTTATTACAAATCTTTTACTCGAAGAATTCACGAGAAAACTGAATCTGACATTAATTTTACGATACAAATAATTTTCGAAGCACTTTTCATACAAAAACTACTAAAAATGGGAATTTTTAAATCGCAGCCATGCCTATATGATATCGTATTCATGTGAAAATTTGCAGAGGTTATTTTTTTCACAAAAAGTTAACATTCTGAAAGTTTGAAGAAATTTCAATGCATATTAAGGCACACTTCCCATACAACATTTCGTTTTTGAGCGAAAAATCCAAAATTTTGTTCAGGAGGTACTCCTAATATGCATTGAAATGTCTTCAAACTCTCGGGATGGTATTTTCGTGTGATAAAAATAACCTGTGCAAAGTTTCAGCTCATTACGATATCATACAGGCATGGCTTCCATACAAAAATCCAAATTTTTTGAATTTTTTGTATGAAAAGTGTTTCGAAAGTTGATTGTATCGCAAAACTAACGTCATATTCGGTTTTCTCGTACCCAAAAACCCCCCAATACACATTTTTGAGTGTTTAAGTATACATTAAATATCACTTTTGGAAGAAAAATTGAATTTTTACCATGGATGGCCATGGGCATCACACCAGACATGACACTTTACCCTGTCAACCAAAGTCGCTCAAAATCTAATGGTTTCTATTCCTCGGCACCCCCAATCATCCTGTGAAGTCAGATTTTGAATTACTTTTCTTGTTTGAAAGTTATCGTGTTAACAAATTTTTGCGTACAGGGTACAGGGTACAGGGTACAGGGTACGCACATACATTCGGACATCGAAAAAATGCTAGATTCGTGTTCCCTGGCCCCAAAAACACCCAGAAAACACATTTTTTATGGGTGTTAATTTTTCGACCGATTCCAATACTTTACCTTACACACTAGGTGTGTGCGGAAAAGTAATATATATACATTCGATAATAATATTAAATCTGTAAGCCGAAAAAAGTGAATAACCATTTAAAAGTTGTAGTTGTTATTGCGCGCTAAATGGATTATCTGAAAATTTGAATAAATTTCAGATGAAATGTGCGGCATGGCCAATGCAAAACTGCTAAATTATTGAGATTGTGTTCTCTGTTACTTAAACTATCACATAATTCGTGTGGCCTATATTAAAATACTTCATAAAAACACTATCAAAATGCATCATATTATTTTCATCGTTAAATAACGATGCCAGTCGATATGTAAAAAAGTATACGTCAAACCGCTGATCAAATTTTTACTCAATTTTTTTTTGAAAAAATGAACTACTGTAGATGGTTCAGTGAACCAGTGGAAAAAATCGACTCACTCTTTCTTTTCTCGACTTCTTTTCATTTCAGTCAGTAAAAGCGTAGAAATTTTTAATGAGCAAATTATATGTTTGCCATCACCCTACATTTACGCACTGTAATTTTTGCGATTTCAAACTTACGAGCGCATTTTGTTCGTCTTCTCTTGCTTCGGCATATTTGTGGCAGTACGCTTTGGTTTATTGCTTTCATCACGCATGTTACGATGGTGATTCTCTGAAGAGTATTAAAAAAAATAATAATAAAAAAAGAAATAATGGCAGAAATAGCACCATTGGCTAAGATAGAGATTTTATTGAAAAAGTTCTCATAGTCGAAACAAAAAAAAATACGACCAACGGTAGAACATATGCACGCGAATTAGCAATGATCCATGCTGAAAGTGATTGATTGGTGCACATAATCACGTATTCATCGCGACACCCACAGATTCAATTCACGGCGCGCAAAGTGTCGCAAAGTTGAAACGATAATCTGCTGAAATCTCTCTTCACGTGCAGTGTTCAATACAATTTTTCCGAACAAGCCGATTAAAAAGTGGATAAAAATGTTTATCGGAATTCGTTTCCAGTCGATTTGAGGCATACACACACCATAGAGCTTCCGATGATATATTACGTACACAAAAATTACATGTAAAAATGATTCTTTTGTTATGCTGCTGTCGGTTTTTTTTTCATATGGATATATATGGCTGACACTAACCAGTAGACCGCACACTTCACTAAAAGCATGTGTATGATACCAGAAAAAAAAACAGTGGAATTCCTCGAGGGCAATGAGTTAAAAAAAAGTTGAATTACACACAGAAGTACTCTGGTATACGCACGAATCTCATGATTTTCATGAATGAAATATTTGTGTGCCCATTGATCTGGTCGTCGTCATTGTTGTCGCCGTCGACAACTGAACATGTAGAGTATGTGAGTGTGCTTCCGATTCAATTGGCTTTGGCTTTGATTTGTTGTTTTCCGAGTGATTCTCTTCCCATGTGTATGCATCTTGTGTATATTTTCCACCTGAAAAAACTATTGACCTGAACACGTCTTTAATGCTCTTGTCATGCATAAAATAGCTACCGCTTACCGCCAGGCTATGTGCATAAACCAAACGAGACAATATCCGCGATGCACTCCGATTCAATATCGACCACAACCATAAATCTCATTCAAAGATATTGCGTCAAAGATTGCTTTCGTTCATCTGTAAATAAAATACCTAATACTGTCAATCTAATCGCACCTAGTCTGGCCTAAAACTGTGCCAATAGCGCTTAGATATGATTTATATATAATAGCTGAAACAAAAGTGAAGAATGAAAAAAATTGCGCGATTTTGCTCAAATCGTAGTGATTTGAACTGCAACACATGCAGCCAATCTAATAACAATCACAAACTTGTTTTCCGAACGAACGATGCAAACTTCAATTTTCTCACTTGAATACTCGAGCCACTGACACATCAATTAAATTGTCGGCATTTTAAAACATGAATACATCGGTAATGTGTAACTTTTAATAATAATCATTTTGAAATGACCGGTTTTGTGTGTTGTATGCGCGGTTGGTGCCACTGTGCGCACATTATGATTAATTAAAATAAAATTGACCGTTTTTGCGCCATAAATTCAATATTGTTATTACATTGTGCACAATTCACACCATTTTCGTGTTTTGCCTTTCAGCATACATTGCAACAAGAAAGAACACCGGAAATTATTTCACCATCGAACACAACTTTAAAGGGAAACATCACTTTGACTGTGCATCTAAATGTTTTGAGCGTTTTTCTTAAAAAAATTTCTTTATTGTAAGTCAATTCATTTTTGGCGCTAATCTTTTTCTTTCAGAAAGAATGCATTCATCATTTATATATCTTTCTGTTGAACAGTGTTCTCTTTGAGTCGAATCCGAAGAGTGGCCGTTGTTGGGCGAGCGTATAACGTTGGATAAATACACAGAAGGCCAAATGAAATTGGTTTGTAATTCGATACGCTAAATCGATGAATGGTGATCGTTGTTAAAATCAATTGCACATGCTCTATGGTGTTGTTTGAATCATTGCTAACATTCTATGCTCATTTTCATTGGAAATTGCTACTTTAAAATGCATTTGCCGCCTAACAACAATGTTGCGGTACTAATCAAGTAGATTGAATGGCGGTGTGCATCTCGCGCTCTGGTCATTATCTTGCTATTTGATGGGCCGTTGTTTTTACATTGCGCCGAACTCTTAATACAAAAGGTGTAAAAGATCGAACTTAATAGCATATCAAATAGTCATAGAGGCATGCCGCACTCTGTACGTGCTCAACGACGCACGTTCCTCCATCATCGTCCCCGAAGAATACGATGATGATTCATTCGAATTTTGACGCATTCAATCGAAATGAACTAATAAATGATTCTACACAATTTCTGCATAAAAACGAACAAAGAACCACGCTGAATGATTGAATGTTTGTTCGCCATACAAATCAAAACTTTCTAATATCATCAACACTAATAAATCGCTTTAATTCTTAAAATGAGATGAAAAAGTCACCAATGTGTTCAAATCATTTTGAAATTCAGAGTCTTGACTTAAATTATTACCTAAAATGAGCATAATAATGATCAAACGAAATTTCGAAAAATTCAAAACAATCATACAACAATTCTCTATAACATCTTGCAAAATGTAGTATAATAATGCATAATTAATCCGTTAGGGCCTTGGGCTGTTGCGCTGCTTAAGGATTAATTTTTCTTATTTAGCCGTTGGGCCGTTAGGGCGTTGGGCAGTATAACGGGTAAATTATGTTCAGTGTCGAAACCGAATGAAAAGTGAAAAATAGTGTGCTGAAAAGTCGACTCATTTTACATACGCGAAATTTCCAAATCTTAATCTAGAAAGCCTTTCACCGCGATTGTTCTATGGTTGGAAATCCATCGAAGAAAATACATTGAAGTTAGAAGGTCCATTTGTTTCAACTGTTCGGAGAATACGATTCATTCGCATTTCGACGCATTCAATCAAAATGAACTTACAAATGATTCTACACAAGTTCTACATGAAGAACCTCTCTGATTGAATGAATGTTTGCTTACCATACAATTCAAAACGTTTTAATATCATCAACATTAATAAATCGCTTTAACTCTCTTTTCTCTATGAAATTGCTCTTATCTTTTCGTATAACATTTTTTTTTTTTCAATACAAAACATTGAAAAAAAACCTATTCCACACTGAATATTCAGTTTTTCGATGCACTAAAATGAAAAAGTAAAAAAAGTAGCGACGTGGTTTTTGTTGAGTGCAAAATTAATATTCATTATCGGCTGGAGCAAAAGTCGACGTGCTCAATGTGTATATAGATTTTTGTTGCGGCGGCCTGAATGAATGGCGGCTTTTGTTTTGTGATGTGAGTGCTGTATTTTTTCTTTTTATAATTAAATAGTAAACGTTCTGAGCGCAAGCCAATCCGACCTTCCTGTAGGTCAAATAGCAATTACATAAATACATTCGCTTTGCAATAGTGTAGTATTGAGCGAAATTTGTTGTGCTGCTATGAAACCTCTCGCCTTAAGACGGAGATGAGAAACCTGTTAAAACTATTTGGTCTGTGGCATTTTTTAGTTGGTTTTCTAAATTCATTTTTCGGTAGTAATTTCAAATATTTCTTTTTGTCGTACGCTTTTTTTTCCATCGTATGGGTAACATTCCATTCCTTTTTTCGGCTACAAAAATGTTTGCCATCGTGGTTTTTTCACGGTGCTGTCTAAACTGAAGAAAAGAACTCGGCCGGTCGCTGTCAATTCAGAGCTCATCAGATCATCACCATAAATATTTCGCAACGTCGTAACTTTTTTTTATATCTTTTGTGGAAGAAAACTTAAATTTGCGATTTCATCGAGACTCAGTGTAAGCGCTTGAAAAAAAAAACTATAAACACAAACGAAAAAATGATTAAATGCATGTTTTGCACGCTGTTTCATTTGTATCGTAAAGAGAGAATATCCATCAGGAATGCATCAAAACCAAATGGATTCATGGTGCGAATGTTGGTTTTTTTGTTGTTGTTGGTGTTTTATCTTCGGCTACATCGCCGATGAAATCAAAAACCTGCACCTTGTGTGCTCAATAATATTCAGGTCGCGCGATGCACAGACTCTGTGTAGATAAAGGACTGAATAAAAGGACAAATAAAGCAAAGAAAGAGAGAGCATACACAACAAACGATGAAAATAAAATAAATAAATAACGAAAAACACCAAAAACAGAAGCCAAATCAAGATAAAAAAAATCAACTCACAGAGCCAAAAAACAGCACACGAAGAAAATTATAAATTAAATAAATATAATCGTTTTTAACGTGATTCGCTAAATAAAACTCTGAGCCATTCTGGCTTCGGATTCGAATCAAATTTTAGTGCTACTGGAATTTCTTCTGCTCTTCATTTTTTTTTCTCTTCGTGGCTGTGTTTAATAATTTTCATCGTCTTGAGACGATAAGGTAAGGCTGTGTATAGATTTATTTTTTTTTTGGATTTCGATGGTTCATCGTGATGTAAAGACGGCGCGCGAAACATCAAAAAAAAACAGAATCACATATTCTCAATTTCTATATTTCGATTTGGTTGTTCGTTTTGCACGAACCACTGCGGTGGAACACAGGTTGATTATTAGTCAAACACACAAAACGGCTGTCGAAAAAGAGAGAGACAGAGAGAAAAAGGCGATTTCTAAATACTAGCCGAAGAGAATGTGAGGTGAATGCTTCGCAAATTGTGTGCGTTCGTGTTGTTTTGTTTCTGTAGTGTGTTTTTAGTTTGTGATTTTTGTATCGCTCCTACGTAGATTTTGGATGTTTTGCGTTTGGTTCTTTTTTTTGTTGCTTCGCATTCAAACAAAAATATATCATTCATCAAATCAATGTTTGACTTCCCAGCGGCTATTCGAACCCATCGGCAGATGAACTGAACGGCACCAACAACACACATAAATATGTATCAATTTATGATAATTGATTTGAAAATGATGAAAAAAAAAAACAGAGAGCTACAACCGTTCATGCCAAATCATAAAAAGTTGAGAGAATCGAAGACTCACTTGCACAATCACAAATGCGTCGATGGAAATCATATAAATTTTACGGATTTTGATTTAAAAGGCGGTTCATTCGAAAATTGGGCTTTATTAAATGCCGAATGCGCTTTGCCAAAAGACTTAATTGGTCAATTTGCTGAATTCGGTAGCAATTTTTCAATAATATCGATTTTCAAATCAAATCAACTTGGTTTCGATCACGAAAACCGACGAACGAGAGAAAGATTTTATTTGTTGAAAACCTTTCTCAAAACTTTCTTTGGCAAAAACACCGAAGAATTCCCACCAGATTTGTTGTATCCAAGTCTTTTTAACCGTTTACAGACAGAAAAATGATATGTTAAACATTTTGACGTGATATAATCGGTTTTTTTATGAGAAACCGCGAAGCAGTTTTTTTGTTTGATGAAATTAATTTCAGTTAATGTGTTAAAATAATTTCGAATGCAAACGAACTTATTGTCGCTCCAATTATTACAAAATGAATGCCCTTGTGACTAAAATCTACATGCATATAAGTGACCATAGTCAACTAAGCGTAATTTTTCTATAAATAATTGAATTTAGTCGACTAAGAATCAATTTAAATCAGTTGACCAATTCCAGACATTTTTTTTTTCGTTATAAATGCAATTAAACCCAAATTGAAGTTTTGTAAAAAAATAATCAGCCAGTCAATGTCCGAAATTACTCAATTCAATTTGTAAAATATTCTCAAGAGGAAAATTTGAATAAAAATGGCAAATAAGTCACAGACCCGATTTTGAATGATTTTTGCGGAGTAAATTTTACGAAACATGATTAACCGGCCAATTATAATAGGTCATCGTCACCACGCATTGCGATAAGAAATGGTTGCTATGAAAGCAGGATGTTCGTCGATCCCTTTGTTTTGGCTTGTTATCGTGTTGGCCAAAGTCATTATATTCGATTGTTAAGCATTTGCTGAGCTGGGAATTTTGATTGATGTGACTGAACGGTTAAATTGCAGTCGGAAAAAACTACTTTACTATTTTTCTCTAAAGTCATTCGATGCCGTCACAATAAACAGAAAACAGACTCGAGGCGTCGATTATTCATCCTGCCATGTCATTCTTCACACCAAAAGCAAATACATTTTTTTCTCTGTATTTTCAGCTTGAGCTGTTTCTGACCGTTCCGAATATTCGCATTTGCCAGAGTGAATTCGTTTTCTTTTTGTTCGGGCACGTTTGAAAAATATCATATCATTATGATGTAGAGCGTTTGTGTTTTAGAATCTTCAACTCTCACCCACGGAAATTCACAACGAAATAGATGCTAGCAACTAAAATACACACGATTTACACTTGTAAATGGAGCACATTTAGCTCGTTGCACAACACAATTTTATTAACGTACCCGAAAAATCGAAATGAATGCGTTTAGGGAGGATTATCACGATTATTAATGTTCGGCTATTAGGTCATGTTGTATTGCGTTCACTTTTCGGCTACGTCGACACTGTGCAAAGCCTTACATCTCAATTCGGATTACTTGATGTGGAAAACGCTTGCATCAAATGTTCACGACGACAAGCAACGGCGATGACGGTAATTTTACAAATTGACCAGATAATATAGATATACGGTTATACATCTTTTCTCGTTCGCTCTTCCTTTATACAATGTAATCGGTCCGATCATCATCAGTTTATGCCATTGTTTGTGAAACCGAAGCAAATAAGTTAAGTGATACCGAAAATTTGCGAATGAAATATTCGGATGTGCTTCTTCTTGGATGTTTTTTTTTTTTTGGCGATGATTCGGTGACTTTCCCTTTTTTTATTCGATTCTCTTTTTCGACCGATTTTCACTTTCAATTTAACATTTTTTGCATTCATCAGCATGAAATTGACCAATGTTAAATGGATGAAGTTTGCATGGGAGCACTTAAATTCAATGAATAATAATTGACGTACATTTTATGTGATTTTGCTCGTGACTCATTGCTGCTTCGATTGAATTAGGTCTTTCAATTAAAATCAGCTGATTTAAATGTCGGGATTATTTTGTCTCTCGCAGACTGTAATGCCTGGTGTTTATTTTTCAATTTTTCTTTTCACCTAACAAAATGTCACCGAAAAAACTCTCGGTTCACCTTTCCGTTGACAAATGACCCTATTGTCTCTCAAGTCTAAAAATAATTTCATTTGTCCCTAATCTGGTACTCCTTTTTCCGCTTGAATGTCAATTCAAACAAAGCTTCAATTTCTCAAAATTATTTTTGTTTGGGATACAAATTAAAATCCGCTGTCTTTTTGTTTTAAGCATCGTCGTCCTTTTTTCACGGATGATTCACTCAGCCAACACAGAGAAGGGTGAGTGAAAAGTAGTCGAACAACAATTTTATCGGTTGCACCCGGAATTACACTTTATAAAAGTGTAGAAAGGTCGCTCTGATGAGAGACAATGTAAATGATATAATGTCATGTGTATCCATATCTCGAAAACAAAAACATAATTAGGTTGAGTTTTTCGTATAAACAAAGTTACTGAGCACAATGACCACTGTCATTCGGGGGATAAAAACCACACACACACATCGAGGGGACAAATAAAAATACTTGAAATGAACGATGTACGTTAACCGAATGTAATAATTGTTTTCACTGGTCACACAGCATCATGAATGACAAAATCGCTGCATGGCGCAACTAGAGTCTTAGCTTAACAGTGCATCAACACAAGTGTGTTTGTAATTCGGAGGTAGTCGCATAACCTTTTTCGCTCTCAATTTTCATTTTTACCATGATGTTATTTACACAGTGGACAAATGTCCATTCATGCCACATTGCCTTTACGATTTGAAATATAAAGGTTTGAGAAAACATTTAATCCGGAAAATAATCATCGTCAAACCACGGATATGACACTTGAAGAGCTATACATTCATACAAACATTCGCATTTTTTGTTCATAAATAAAATAAATGACTTGCAACGCAGAGCATTTTTGCTATTCAATTCTAGTGCTTTTTTTCCACATTGTTTTCTATAAAATAAATTGGAATATTAACTTTTTTCAGTCTCGTTAAAATATGAAAAATTCTCTTCAAACGCAGTGAGCGTTTCAACTATCAGCGCAAAGGTGGCGTTGCTGCCGGTCAAAATCATTGTTCGGTCATTTTTTCTTTGTACATTTTTTATGCACTGACAAATACAACAAAAACCAGAAGCTACACAAAAAATGTACTAAAATTAGGCAACCTCAATTCAACGGTTCGGAAAGAAAATCGATTGCTTTGAATGAAATCGAATATTTTTGTAGAATTTGTTTTTGAATTAGTGACGTTGTTAATGACGTTATAAAAAGTCTTGTTTAAGACAATGTGAAAAAAAAAATCGAAAAGCGATCGATTTGGTATTGAGCACCTGCGTCCAAATGATGATTTTTGCAAATGTCGATTTTGGCATTGCGAATCCATCCGCCGTTTGATTTATAAGATAGTAGCAGAGATAATTAATTGTTTGTTCGTTTGACGATATCATCAGCTAATTGCTCGGGCCATTTATACAGCACACGTCTCGCATGCGGGTGAAACATCATTACAGAGCTCGTCCGTTTCAACAATAATTCATCTTATTTCGATTGTAAATGTCATTAGGAAACACAAGAGATCTCCTAAAAATGACTGTCGCCGCAAACAAAATTGTAAATGAAGTTTTCTCGTTTTCGATTCATCTCGCAATTCAGACAAAGACAGTTTTGCGACGTTGAGACATCACGACACACTTTAAGAGACAATTTCAGATAGAAATCATCCATTTTCGAATAAAGGGAGTTAGCGACATATATGAAAATGCTTTTGTTAGCGCGCGGGATTACGATACGAGAGTGAAATGTGCTAATTCTTTTTGGATTTGAATTTTTCCCTTTCGCAGCGCATTTCGCCGATGAACTATATTAGTATGCTCTTGTTTGTGTATCATGATCAGGCCTATATCAATTTGTAGCCGCTAGTTGCAATTGTTTGTGGAAATATGCGAGGGTGAATAATGTTCCGGAAAACGAGCAACGAATAAAAGAAATAGACATTTTAACAAAAGAATTGTCATTTTCGGTCTCTGTCTCTCTTTTGATGGTTGTCGCATTCTCTTTGTGCGAAATGGAAAACCAAAGGCATGTCCTTCTTTCCGTGTAACAGCGTTGATTGATTGTCATTCTATGTAAATAAGAAGACAAATGATTCGTATGTGTTTTTGATTGATCTCGTTCGCATTCGACGCTAATCTGTTGAAAATATGCGCAAGACCTATTCAGTGACGGGATTCTTTTGTGAATATATTCCAAAACCTAAAACACTTGCTAAAAGATGGTATTATGTTGTTGATGATAGCACTCCGTCGCGTTATATCGTCTGCACTTGGTATTTTGAGTTGCAGGCAATGAAGATATTCGACTTGGCCGATTTTGTGTCCTTTCGCTGCTCTAATACATGTTTATGATTAAGTCATTCTAATTAATTGCAGTTCGGACTTTTCCATTTAGAAAATTGATATTGGAGATTCTCCATCAATCCATCTCAGATTTGGAATTCATCATGTATCGAATTAAATATTTCCATTGCCATGAGTGCGATGCAATTATTTTCTAAATAAAAATCAAATCTCTCTAACACATTATCGATCATTCTAAATTTCGTCAGAGTTCTACATTTATAAATAAGCAAACGAATTAAAAATGATTCAGCACACCGAAGTGACGATAGTGATGATGAAATAAAAAAAAACTGATGTTCCGTAGCGTGTGTGATGAAGAGTCCGTGTTTGTCGATTTTAGTTCGAATTGAGTAAGAGAGAGCGAGAAGAGACGCGATAAGTGATAACCTACGAGCCTCCCAAAGTAAACGACGTTTCCAGATGATTTTGAGTCAAAGTACGTGAACATATTGTTTGTTACGGAATTTCAGGATTACTGATAAGAATGCTCACAACACACCATGCCGTTTTGATTACAATGTGAATACTATAATCGGAATCGACAGAAAAAACATCCAAAACAATGTGTTACTTCATTCAGACGATTCAGTTTCATTCAAAATTCTTTTGCATTGGCCAAAATCACGTCAACGCATCCAGATATTTGAATGGCATTTTCACCATTCAATTGCAAAAAAATTCTACTTTCGATCCAGTTCAAATTTCAAGCAAATCCATTGATATTTACCGCAATCAGTATTCAACGTCATTTTTCGCGCCATATTATACGGTATTCACGTGATAAGTCACGTTTTTTTTAAATAAAGGAATAACATTGCATCAGACATATTTATTCTTCCATTTGGTGCATTGCACTTTATGCAAAAACTAAACAAACGCAGTCGCAAAAAAAGCATTTACAGCCTTCGCTTTAAGAATGACGAGCTGACCTAATTTCTTTGATACAATTGTTGCATTGACATTTTATTGATGGATTTTCAGTTTATTCTTTGACAATAGAGACATTTTGTAGTTGCTCTTCATCGGAATAAATCGGAAATAAGAACGAAATTAAAAATCCGAAGAAAAGTGTAAAATAAGAAGTTGAACAAAACATAAAATGCAAAAAGCCATTAAGAAGACGAAAACCGAAGTTTCACAACAAATATTTTCACCAACAAATTCAACATTTCAAACAATAAAACGCGGCTGGGAGCACATTTTCATCAGTTGTTCTTTTTCACTACAATAATGTAAGTTAAAATAGATTTATTAAATAAACAGAAATGAACAAACAGAATAGGATTCTTTTGACTTGTTTTTTGTACACGCATATCATTCTTTCGAATTCAAGTGGCAATAAATAGGCAAAGGTCATTCAAACAAGTTTTGTAATTTTTCTTTCATTTCATATCAAAAAGTTCAATAAAAACTAAAATACTCAATATTCTTTGTGTCTAAAGTTATAGCTCTATAGTTTGTTATAATAGTCTTTTTAATTACTCATCTCTTTTTTAATAATATAGATGGTCAAAACTGTCTTTATTTAGTTCAATAATGAATAGTATTTGGCAATCTTGACAATCATCAAACGTAAAGTTCTTTATAAATAATCTTTTGAGGTAATAGTTTGATCGAAAATGAATGATGCAATCAAGGCCAATGCTTTATTATCCATATACATATAGTTCAACAAAAAAAATTCCATCTACACGTTGAATGTTCTTATCGTTGCTTGTGCAGAAGTTCGTTTCTACGAAAGAAAAGTTAAAGCAAAATGAGAAGAGCAGTAAGTGGAAAACAAGAGCAGATAACCCCCCGGCTGGAAAAAAGGCACACAAAAATATCTTGACACAATGATGTGTTTCTTCAACATTTTTTCTTGGGTCATTTTTTGTTGGTTTTCCATTTACTTAATATAGACAACGATGACGACAGGCCAAAAGTCTCGACTGCCGCTTTTTGCTCGATCCATATTATTTAAGCAAGAAAAAAAAGAGTGTACGTAATGCAAACAGCAGTGAAAGTCAACAAAAAATAGATAGAATCGGTTAAATTGGGTGAGCCGTTTACATTGAATGACATAATACTGTTTCATATGTTCTAATCGGTTGATTTTTTGCAATTTTTTTCGATTTGCCATTGAACTTGAGCTAAATTGCAATTGATTTGTGAAGTAAAAATTTTTTCGGATAACGCAAAAGGATAATAAACTTTTTTTGAATAAAAAGTTAAATGATTTGAATACGCACTTTTACGGTCTTCGTACGGATAGAACACAGCTGGATAAGGCAACAGATAACCTATCTCCGTCTCGACTATACCACATCATAATCGTAGTTCGAGCAATGAGTATGACACGGTTCAAGTACATTTTTCCACATGATAATGAAAACACACCAACATCGCCTAATTAAAAAAAATAACAACAAGCACAATGCTTGAACTCTCAGAAAGAACACCATTTATACTATTTTTCATAAGCTACAAATCAATTTTTGTTTGCAAAAATAGATGCATTGGTGTTTATAGATGACGGAAAATGTATTATCGCACGTGGTAAATACACGAGACGAATTGATAGAGAGAGAAATCGAAACAATAACAAATAATGAACGAATGTCTAGCATCACCACATATCAACACATTGAATTTCATTTAAAATTCTTTTGCAACGGCCAAAATAGTTGCAACGCATCAACATATTTGAATGCCGTTTTCACCATTCGATTGGAAAAATTTTTCACTTTCGTACCAATGTAATTTCAACCAGATGCGATAAGAAATCATGTTTCACGCTTTTTTTCTATAAACAGACACGTGATAAGTCACGTTTTTTAAAGCACAGAATATTATTGCATCAGCATATATGACTGGTGTCTCTTTAAATATTTCTTTTAGTCAGGGTATAGCTAACGCTACGGATACATGAATATTGATATGGCGGAAATGTATTGTACCAATAGTACTGACAGTATTATACTGAAAACGAAAAAAATACTTTTATTCTTACTGAAAGTATTACTTTCGACTCAAGACCAAACTGTATGATCCAAACAAATATCGAGTTTTTTTTCAAATAAAAATCTCATTCGGCTCACAAATAACAAAATTGATGCTATGTTTCCATAGATGGCATTAAAAACGTCCACGATTTTATCCAATATCACAACGATAAAACAACCCTCATTAATTTTCTTGCAGCAATGACATAAACCATGTTCACGATATATTCGCTTAAAAAGACCTTTTTTATGTAGAATCGAATACTCTCTGTGTTTTTCACTCGATTTATAAATTTGAACTTTGATATTGCTGAACCGAAAAGAATTTCAATGAATAATTTGTTGAAAGCCACTTGAAATTCCAAGAAACTATGACATTTTTAGTCGATATTTTTCTGTGGAAGCATGAAGGTTTTTTCATCTATATATTTTGTAAAAAAAATACTGTGTCAATTTGAACTTTTCGGTTCATTGGTTTTTCTTTCGTCGTTTCACTGATAAATATAAAACATTTGTGACTGCTAAGTGGCAAAGCTGAAAACTGACCATGGCAAGTTTTGAATTTGACGACAATTTATGCCAATTCCAATCATTTTTTGTCATAATCAAACGATTAGCGATGAAAACTCATTCAAAAAATGCTTCATTTCAATCGGCCGTTATTTGTCATGTGTCGTATGATACCATTCAAGATTTTAAAAAACACACAAATTTGAATAGAAAATCGGTTAAAACTTCAGTTTGCTTGGGTTTTGTTCGACGAATCGTTGATCTCTTTTGTTAACTCTCTTCATATAATGTGCAGGCAGCATAATATATTAATCAAAGATATCACTGATTCATCAAAAAGAATCGAATTAAACGAAAATAAAACGCTCCTAAACGCATGATTAACTTTCAATTCAATACGGCATCTTTAAAAATGAATAAAATTCTAATAATGATTTTAATAAAACATCAATCGCTTCATTCGAAATAAAGTTGATAGGGAGCGTTTTCTGCGTATAGCCGCCACATGCAAATATGATTATGGCAATAAATCATCGTCAATTGCACAATCGAATGTAATCTAAAGAGGTAGAAAACTACAGCAGTCGTCTGTTTCCTCAAAGCATCTTTCAACACTACTTGGCAAGTAAAAAAGAAAAAGTCGCAGTTTTGGGTTGACTTCATATTGAAATATAAAATTCGCATCGTTTATCTTCTGTCTGCATAATAATTTCATGGGTTGCAAATACATTCGCAATATGCATTCTGTTTGAGATGATAATCGTTGAGGAAAATCGCCTAAAACGGATTTTGTTGCCGATGTCGATTCAATAAATCGCTTAATATCTGTACAAGCGTCTTATTTATGCAAAATGCAATGATGATATTCAAAATTACAAAAGCATTTTGTAATGCTGAATGAGTAATAAATAGCGAGACAATGCCGCATTCATTCAAGAGAAAAAAGGGTTATTACTTCGCACAAAAAGACAAAGGAAGAATGAGAGAGCGAGAGAGGGAGAGAAAGAGCGAAGAAGAATGAGAATATATCTATAAAGAATCAATAATAATATTTGGTGCGTGTTCCATAGGCTTGTTCAATGTGCAAAAATGACATTGCGCGATTGTTGAATAAAAAAAAGAAAGACAGGGGTTGTAATAAGGTATAACCGATTGGCTTTGTTTGTGCGAAGATAAATCTTTTCTTATTCGCCATTTATCGATTGGTTTCTTTTCAATTTAAAATCGAACAAAAGGGCAAAAAAATCAACAATACCTGCCTCAGCGTTCACCGCACTCTCATCGAATTGCTTGCCCGAGAATAAACTCTCCTCCCGTTCAACTCGTTGTGTGAGTTCATTATGTGATTGTATGTGCGAAATATTTTGTGTCACAATAATAATAAAGTGATCATAATTTACGACACCAGTTATTATTTTGCGATATTTGGTTTGTGTGTGCGTGCAGCGTGCCTATTGCTTGCAATCCAATGCAACCCTTGCAATTCGGTGCATTCATTCGATGTGTGTTGAGATGAAAAGGGCGAATGTTGGCAATTTTTTTTTTGTATTCCAAACATTCCCTTTCTTTTAGCGATTTAATCGCCGCACTTTCTTCGTCAACACATTTTTATCTCTGATGAAAGTTATCAATAGCATTGTATGTGGTTCGAGTGCGAACAAATAATGTGATGTCGTTTGCTATTTACGAATGGTAGGCCTTTTGTATTACATTTCGCTTAAATTTTTTTTAGACAAAACAATCGATTTTTCCACCGTTTTTTTCTATCTCTTGATATGAAAAAAAAAATGAAATGGTTTTACATGCCAATCATGCAGCCTTTATTTTGAATGATGATTGCGATTGACTTGTAATTAAAAATCGTTGTAATTTCATATTCGAATATAATAATAATTGCGTCGAACACATTGTAATTTCCAAACGGAAGCTCCAACTCGAAAACGATTGATTTTTTTTATTCAAATCCACCGTCAAATGCATAAATTTTCAATTGACATCTGTTCCATAGGAAAAAAATTCCCAAAAGCTTTTTTTTACTCATTGAACTTACTACGAATGTTGAAATGAAACGAAAAAAAGGAAAAAAATTGTGAACGAAGCAAGCGCGCATAGTTTCATGGGATTTTTTCTCTGCTCGTCCATATTTTTTTTTCTTACATCCTTTTTTTCTGTCACAAATTTAAAATATAATTTTCCATTTCCGTTGTATGCGTCGCAGTCGCGCACCGCACGGACATTCGTTGCAGATGATATTGTTCACATGGTGAATGTCTATACTTCGACCAAATGGCATTGTTTCAACCCACGCTCCACCCGGCTGACTTCAACGAAAGTGTGTTTCAATTCGATCCACCAGCTGAAAGTTTTAAATAAGTGAACGAAAAAAACATAACAAGGTCTTACCTTGAGATCATGATGATTATGCACGATGAATATGTATTAGTGTCTACCTATTTTTCAGTATAAAGTAAGTCACATTTGCTTTATTTTTCATTTCATTCTGTTGTAATTCGCAACAACAAAAAAAATTGCTTAATCAGCAATCAATTTCAAAAAATTCAAAATGTCAAATAGAACATTTTTTCCGCATCCAAATGCGCCATCTTTTATTTCATGCTACGCTGATAACACTCAAAACAATTTTCTTATTTGAACTCAAAAATGGCATGTTCGTTTTCAAAACAGGCGATACAAAATGTAAACTAATTTTTCTTCAATTTGAACGTGGCCTGTGCTGCTGAAGAAGCAGCAAAAGTGTGAAGAACAACAAATTAATCAAAAATGCCTTCTTTCGATTCTTTTTTTCTAAGTCGATGTAAACTTGTGATGATTATTCATGTTTTTTTTCTGTTTCATTGATCTTAAAAAAATACCAAACAGTTGAAGAAAAAAAATGTTCCGTGTAAACAGAATGATATTTATTTGTTCATCATTAATTTCAAATTGGTATCAACAAACTTTTCTTCTTCTTCGGTTTCTCTTTCTTTGGGATGAAAGGATTGTTTTTTTTATTTGAACAAATTTTTTTCTTATTTAAAATTCGTAAAGAGGTGGTTGCATTAAGAAAAGTACGCTTTGGAACAGCATTTACCTTATGGTTTGTTGTGACGTACGACCGAATGCTGTCTTATGGTTTAGAAGAAAAAAACTTATTGAAATTGAAAGTATACACAAAAAATGTTATCGTTTGTGGTTTGCTTACTCACGACTCGCCATGCTCACGTAATGTATGCACATGGTATGTTCGATTCTTCAATGAAATCGAAAATCTCATTGAACAGCTGTCATTTGACGGCATTTGATAGTAAAAGCGATGAATGATTGGCTTTGTTTTCTTCGCTTGTTTATCAATCAGTTTTAAAGATATTATGAGTGGCGCATTATCTCAAGTAAACAAACATTTTAATCGATTTTGTTTTTTTTTTAATTGTGATTTTTCTCTATCTCTCGATGAAATCACTTTCGCTACGCATTAACTTTTTTTGAACCCGTTTTGAAAGTAAAAAAAAGTACAGAGAAAGGGTTTCTTTGAAACATTCGAACATAAAATAAGAAAATACAAGCGTTGACACATGTGAATTTTTAAATGAAATAATTTCCATGACATGCAATTAAGAACAAACGCTAGCAATTATAGTTTATCATTACAATTGTCATTGAATTGTAATTTTGAATTGTTCATATTGGTGTTGAGCTGAAAAAAGGTACTCGTTTCAATTATTCAGTTGGCAAATTAGTACGTATCACATTTTCAAACGCTCATCACATTGTATAAATGTTTATGCATTTGAATGTGGAATGAAAAAATAGCCGCGGGCGTTTCCTGTTCAAATCATCAATTATTCCAATCGAATTGCATGAGATGGTTCACTACGTGAATACTCGGTATTTATCTGTATGTTGATTGGAAGCGTTTCGTATTTGGTTCAAACGCGTTTTCAAAATTACCTTTGAAATGCAGTTTTCAGGCGCCATTCAAATAGAGAAACTCTTCAGTTTAACGTAATTTATTCATAAAATCCTCTTCACTTTCAAAATCCATTTTGATGATCTTATTTCTTTCTAATGACACACCGAAATTTATGTGAGAAATTGCTTCAAGTGCTTTCCAATCGGATAAATGCGCATTCATTAAAATAGATGTTTTTTGTGAAACGGTGAGCCAGTCTCAGCATATATATAGTACATTCAACGGAAATGAAATGTTTTACAAAAATGCGATGCATGCATATCTTCAAAAAATGCTTCCTCTGGATGCTCGATAATCTTTTTTGGAAAAAAGTGTAACACAAAATGTTGAAGGTCAACAATTTAAACGAGTTCAGTGGCAATTTTTCACCGATTTATGTCAATTTATTTACCCGATAATTAAGTTAATTTTCGTAAAGCTACACCTCGGATTTTTTGTAAGCCCAAAGTCATGTATGTACTCACCAATTATGCACTTATGAAATGAAACGTTTTTTTTCCTGGAATGTTAAGTTCGGTTTTAATGACAGTTTTTTCTACATTAAACACACAAAAAATTCAACGCAAATAGAAACAGTTTCAGTACTGCAATTGAGTACAACATATTATTATTACTTTATAAAAATGTTTCACCATGGCGCGTTTTTTTTTTTCAGCTTCGTTCATCACATCCAGATCCACAGGAAGATATAAATAAACGAAATCAGCGCAGAAAAAAATAGTCCCTATGAAACGCATAAATATTATAATCCAGCTGGCTTATGTTCAATTGAAAGAGTATATGCTTGAAAAAAAAAGCGAATCAGTGTGTGCACATAAATGTATAGTGACATCCGAAAGAAGAAAAAAACTGATTAAATTAAAAGCGGCGAAAGTTAGAAAATCTAAAAAAAATGTAGAAAAAAAGTGACCGTGAAAAAAACTAATAAGCATATTCTCAAATTGAGAGAGAAGAGTGAGGGCATATGAATGAATGAACAGAAAAAAATCCGAGCGGAAAAAAATGTCGACGCAACAATATGCCTTGTGTGTGTGTTCTGTGCAACAGGAACAACACGTATGCTGTGCATCATTTAGTTTTTCTCGCTTGCATGACGGTTTTTTTGTGCTTCACACAGAACACAACAGGAAAAAAAGGCTGGAGAAAAAAAACCGATTCGTGTTTAGGGATGCATTGCGCGCGATTAGAGGCTGGCTATATGCAGAATAGGTTCACTTACAACGCACACCGAAGGTAGGATATTGAAAATTTTTTAACGAATGAAATATATAACTGAATAAAAAAGGGTTGGTTTTTTTCTTGATTTCATGTGTGTGTGTGTGCCTTTGTTAGTTCATGCATTTTAGTTTTTTATTCGTCGTCGGATCGCTTTTTTTCGTCAATGCTTTTCTGGGACAATTTCCACACTGTTTTTTTCTCAAGTTTTTTTTCTGTTCGCGCAAACAGCTCGATCGAACTATTATTTTGTTGCTATCGTTTCTACAGACAACGCCAGTCGAACTCATAAATTATTTAAAATTCAACTGACGAAAGAGAAAGACACGGCATTTTCCATCAGTTAAAACTTTTTTCCTTCGATGGTTTTTTTTTTCGTCTTGTGTCTCTCTCTTGTGTCATATCGAATCTGCTCATTTCGATCACACTGCCTCTCGGTCTCTCCAACAGTTGTCGACAGGATTCAGTGGCAGAGTACAAAAAAAAACTATGATATATACTGACAGAAAAAAATTAATAGATAAAAAAAGCGAATGTTAATTTGAATAAAAACTGTCAAAGCAATCAGTTGCTGGCGCACACATTTTATGAATGTATTCGATTCGGAAAGACGAAAAAAACTGTACGACGACAGTGATCGAGGGGAAGGCTTCAAAGAAAAAATGCGTTTGAAAAAAGCCAATGTTGTTGTTAATTGTGCAGAATGGTGTGCTTACGTATACTGAAAATATGATATCAATAGCACAGCACAGCTAGTCCATTGCAATGATTCTTCGGGTCAAATAAACATTATGAAAAACGGAACCCGGCTTAGCAAACGTTCTTCTATGCGCAAATGCAATTGTTTGTTGAAGTTTTTTGCTTTCTACACTGATTTTTCCCGATTCCCAATGCAATCAACGAGAAAAAAAATGTGTCCCACTTCATCACATCACTGAGGCCGAAGAAGCGGGATACGTCGTTTGAAAAAAAAAGAATGATTCGGGTGTCGGTGATGCAGCCTTAAAATAGAGCCCAATCACATTGAAAAAGGTGGTGTTAAAATAAACAATGTTTGTAATGAGCTAATCAAAGGCTTACAACCGTTCAATTGACTTGAATGCTCTCTTTCTCTCCCGCGTACACGCTCCGCTCTTATTTTGATGAGCCAACACTGAATCTTGGCGATTAATTTTTTTCTGCGTTTGTTTTACTCACGTTTTTTGTGTCGAGTTTTTTCTTCTCACCATTTGATGTTTTTCTACGTTGTTTCAACTCAATTAAAAAACAATGATGGCGATTATGGAACTGTGAATATCTACGATTATGAAGTGATTCAATTTTCATTGTTTTTTTTTTTCTTCTTCGGCTATGTCGCTAGAGTTGTTTTTTTCGCATGCATCGCTTCATAGTTCATGTACACACACGTATATATGTGATACACATCTTCACATAACGGAGTTCCGATTTTTTTGCGCTATCGAACCTTTTTTTTATCTTGCATAAATTCTCAGAGTATAAACAATAAATAAAACGTTCTGTTTTTTCTACTGGTTAGAATTTACCATGTATCACAAATGTTTTCGTTGCTGTGCGGTGGCTTTTGACTTTCTAATCGGTTTTGAATTTACTTTTCATTTACTGGCGCTTGTTTGTTCATTTTAACGTCGCATTCGAGCAATGAATCAGTGTGGCTTTTTTTCTTCTCTCGAATGTGTTTACTCGCAAAAAAGTTAATCCAATGTAAACAAGCCCGTAAAACTAGTTTAATAGGGATTTTTTTGTGTGGAAAAATGCTTTGTTTAGACAAAAAAACGTATTTCTTTCGTGAATTGATTGTATTAGGTTTTTTTTCTCATTTCCTTGCGAACTATTGTTACATATTTCACCGTAATTATTTTGCTCAAATTTTCATTTCCCAGCAATGCGGCGCGAGTAATTGGAATTATGCTAGAGCATGTTCATCTATTTGTGTCACCGTTTGAGTTTCCGTTCTTTAATTACATTTTGATATGCTCAGGAAATCATTTGATGGCATAATCACATGAAACAATTAGAAAAGAGTTGAAATTCGAAGGAGAAGTTGTAACATTTGCCAAAAAATTGAAATCATATTTATCCCAGATGAGTATCAAGACTATTTCCACCTCCAAAATCATCAATCATATTTATGGAACATGAAAAATGGATAATTTGCTGGAGTTATTGAGTAAAAAATGTACGGATGCTGTAAGCCAATTTTACATTTTCAAGTTCGAAAGTCAATCTGGCAAATTCGAAACGTGGCGAATGAGCAAAATGTCGACTTTGTCTGAAACACAGTCGGGCCGAATGAACGTTCCAAAATTAACGAAACAAATGTGTGATAAATGATGTTCAAATTGATTTTCAATTGGACGTTTTCTTCGAAAATCCTTTTAAATTGTATTGCCGTGTCACGTCAAGACAAAATGAATATGGGTTTTTTCAAAATTCAATTCTTTTGCATCGAATCGTATGTTCAATTCGTAAATGTAGAAAGAAAAACTAATTCTTTTACTCACAGTAACACACCACCAACGTTGAATAATTCAACCCCACGAATGGTGCTACGTAAGTAACATTAAAAAAAACTGAAGCCAACAACAACAACGAACAAGAAAGGGAGAATGGAAAAAAACTCTTTATGCATATTCAAGTTTGATACCTTCTTGTTTTCCACAGTTCTGGCCGCCGCTAGACATTTTAATATCCATTCAATGAACATTGTCAGATTGGATTTATGAATAAAAAGAGACAACCGATCTAAACTGGTTCTCCTTTTTGCCCATTTATTATTCTTTCTTTGATTTCAATATATAATAATTTTTATATTACAGAAGCGTACAGTTTTAGCACTTTTCTATAGTTGTTGTTGTTATCGTTTTTTTTTCTCGTGTTAGTTTCGTTTTGAGCTGCGATTTTTGCGCGTCGTATGAAAACTGAAACTTTGAAGCGACACATTTATGCATTAAATTAAGCAGTTGTTTCATGCTGAAATGACGTCGTCGTCCATACACATTTTTTATCAGTATTTTAATTCGTTGAAAAAAAAAACCATTTGCGATTACGCGCTGTGGGCTCTGTTTTTTCCATGTTGGACTTTAAAAAGAAAGTTAAATTATGAACAATATTGTTAAAAAGCAATATGTTTCATGCATAAATCACATACATACACATTACGCTTTCGCCGAAAGCCATAATTGCAGCAAAAATGCATGACATTTTTTGTTCGTATGACATTTTGCAACACGTGTAGCCATTTGATACTGATGAAGCATTCATTCTGTGCAATGATTACGGCAACGGTGACAATATTCCTAATTAATAACTTTATATACACTGGAATACACATTTTTTGTGAGTATGTAATGCATGGCTAATTAATGTGGATGAAATTGGTTCACACTTCACAGGTTGCACTCACATCGTAGGTTACATGAGTTCTGATTTGCACCTCTGGAAGCATCATCAACGTAAAGAATATTTATTTTTAACAATAATAAAAAAACACAGATTTTGCGAGAAATGTGTACTTGCGTGTATCATTTCGGTCGGAAATGATAAAGCAACACTTCATTTCACCAGACCAAAAGGATGAATTAAATGTTCGCCTAATGTAATAAATTAATTCATGAATTTAGTTAATAAACACTAATAATAATCGCCTGCGGATAACACGGCGGCTTACTAAAACCCTACAATGAAAAAAGAAACCACACTTCGAACAAAAAAAGTGCCACAGGTCAATGTAAAAAAAGCAACGACGAAAAAAACACACTCTGAAATAATCGTCGTTCATTTTTTTTTTCATATAGTTTTTTTTTCGGTCTGAGCTGTCTGATTATGCACTTAACGAGTCAGTGAAAAAGAAGATACCAAAATGACAAAAAAATCCCTATTGAATGAAACAAGAAAAAAAATGCTCGATGCTGCTACAATGTGTATGAAATGATTCTATTAATAAAAATGCTCGTACGAACGGAATTCATCAATTTTTACCGCACGTACCTTTATGACTTTTTATAAATGGCTCGCTCTTGTGCTATGTGCAGTAGCTGGTCGATTCGACACTCATGCGGCCCCGTGAAAATCGGAGCGGAAATATACACACACCATCTCGACTGATATGTATAAAAAAAGCAACACCGATGCACAAAGATAAAGTTTTAAATAAAGACAAACCACTGCACATGAATGCTTTTTTTCAAGTTGGTCGTTCTTTTTTCCACTGGATTCTTATGCGGGAAAGACATTTAGAGAGAAGCAGAAAAAACACACACCACTCGATGCATGTGAATTGGAGTGAACACGAGCCATAAAACGACACAAAAAAGAATCCAATGGACAAGTTGCGGCGGAGAAAAAAAAAGTGATTCCAACTTTTTTCTCGTGTCAGAAACTTTCCTGGTTGTTTTTTCATAGACAATTTTCTAGATTTTCCTTTGATGCGTTTTTTTTTTAATATGAAATCAGGAACTCAATATAAGTGTTTAATGGGTTTCTTTTAATGGCCACTACACACTTCACTATTACGGACATTTTTTTATCGATTTTTCATAACATTGTCAATTAGACTGCAGGATTTCGTTGCTTTTGCGACAAAATAAAAAAAAACAGATCTTGCAAATGAATTCAAAAAGAAAAAAATATGTTTAAATGACTTAATTTCAAAGGATCCGATACCTGCTGAGTTAAATTCACACTGCAAATATTCCACTGCATGAGAAATGACATTCATTTACTTCGTCGAAATTGTGATTCAGTTACAATCAACCGTTTTGCCTAGAACGGTTACACAACAGTCTCGTCACAATTTCTCATCATGTCATTTCCATTTTGGGTGCGCTGATTCCGTGTAAATGGTGAAGACGAACAAAGACCTATAATTTATTCGTTTTCACGCGAAACCAAAAAAATTTGCATTGTATTCGACCCAAGCAATTGCTTATTCGCACTCAACGGTTGCTTTACGCAAAAATCATTGGAAAGGATGTTCTCTCTCTCTGCTGAATGTTCTAGTAATTGAGATTCATCTGCGGTGATTAAGATATTTTAAGAAGATGACATGTTTTGTTATATAATTTTCATTTCACACACACACAAAAAAAAAGATGCGGATGTCAACACAGTGTGCAGAACCTCTCTCAACAATCAATCACAAATCATATAGGGCGAATGGATTTTTGCACGGTTCATTATTATGGAACAGCATGAATTGAACAAGGTCGGCCAAAATTTCTTACTTTATGCAATCGATCCGCAATCCGCTTGTTTGCCATTCCATCAGCACATCAACCTCCAGTCAGTACCTGCATTGTTGAATGGAAAATCCTTTACTTTGTAGTCAAAGCACAACATTTAGCTAATCCGTTACTTTCAAAACGGCATCACACTTTTGCTAATGATATTTATGTAAAATAGTGACAGTTTTGGATTCATGCATTTGACGAAATGCCAAAGCCGACTAATGGATTATGCATAAAAATACCTATCAAAACCAATTTGCCGTGGATTACGATCCTTTGCACAAAACTAATTATGCTCTTTGCCAAAGAGTTTCGTGCACTTATTAAGTACTCTTTCTCAGCATCCACATAATCAGCTGATACTTTCGCTCTGACAGAGAAATACACTTCCGATATCTCTGTCATGAAAGAAGCTCGTCTTCAAATTTACTATCCTGACAACTTCTTCTTCTTATTCACTTTTTTTTCTTCTTCCTTAAATTTGTTTTCATTCAAACCGTCTCAGTAAAAAACCCGTTACATCCGATGCGGTCTGTAAAAAAAAATGTTAACGAACAAAAAACTGTTGATCCAAATATTGTGTGCATAAAAGTTTATCATCGTCTATAGTTTTTTTTTCTCGTGTGTATCATTCCAGTATCAGCATTAATTGGTGACAGTATCGATGCTGAGAAATTCTCTCACAGTCCTTACTGCAGCGAATGAAAAAAGGATGAAAGAAATCACGTATGCAAAACAAAAGAGTCATAAATAAAGGAATAAGAAATTCCGTGTCGCGATCACACACAACGACGGATCATAACAATACACAATGCGGTGGATTGTCATCCTCACGTTAAAAGAAAAGTAATGAGAGAGAAAACTGGTTTAACACACTGAAACCGAATGAAAAATAAAATGTACTCAAACAAATTTTATTATGTATACCTAAACGCGAACCATTTGGTGTTGTTGCTACAAGCACATCATCGAAAGAGTGACACAGTGGCTGAAACTTGATTATGTAAATTATTTGTATCGTCTTTTTTCCGCATTCAGTATTCGGTGTCTCTAACTCTATCGCTCTTTTTTGGGTTTTAGCTCAGGCCTACAGAGAGTCAAAGGAATACGCGAAATACGCGTAATTGATGGATTCAGTATCTTTTTTTCCTTCGATGAACACGACGATTCGTATGGAACCGAAAGGAATCGACGTTCAAATGATATTTTGTTTGATTTGTGCCTTTATTTAAATGAAAGGAAACCGCGCGGTATTTAGCCCATTCTTTTCTTATCCTTCTTTAGGTTTTTATTCCACGTCTATTGTCTTTTCGATGAAAATACGCACACGCACAGTCGACAGAGAGAAAGAATTCGGTTGGCATGGTGACGAAAAAAGAATGGTACAACAGCGATAATGATATGCACAAGAAAGAGTGTGAGCGAAAAAAAATGGGAGATGGAATAAAGTGTACAAATGTATTGGCGTATTGGGTACTTTCGTTCGGCTCAAAAATCGGATCACCCTTTTTTTCTCTCGTTTGCCTTAGATTTTGATGAATTGAAAACCATTAGCTAGGAAATGAATGACGAAGATGATGCGCTCACAACACAAACAAGCACAACAAGCCGAACCAAATAATATAATCTTTTTGCGATTTAATTCATTTTTTCTCCTTCTCTCTTTCTTCGCACCGCTCTTGTGCTCGTTTTTGTTTTCCGAAATCATAAATATACGCATCGTTTGCATACATAATGTGGATTGTTTAAAGATTGTCTATCTCTTTTTCGCTTGCTAAACTTTTCATTTCGGCTTCTCTCTCCGTGTGCATTTAACAGCACTTGAAACGCGCGAGATTTTTTTTTTTCTTTTTTAATTCGTTCTCATTTGCATATCAGTTCCTTTTTTTCGCTCTCCCGAAGCAAGTAAGAAGGGCCCACAGAATAGCATCGTCACTACTTTTGGTTTACTCAGAACAAAACGATGAGCACTCTTTCCGTCTACCACTTTTTTTTACCTCTTTCTTCTCGGTTTTGGTGCTCGGGTGCGTTATTGTACTTTTTTTCTCTTTGGCGATTCGCATCCCTTTTTCCGGTTCTTCATCTGTAAGAAGGAAGAAAAAAATAACTCAAGTTCAAGGTACATACCCAAACAAATTATCTTGAACAGCGGCAGAGAAGTCTGCATCGTACTCAATTTGCATAAAGAAACGATCTTACATATGCAGATCATGAGTTTTTATGTTCAACTATTACCCAGCGAAATCGGTCTTGTTTGGTTTTTTTTTTATCCGCCGTGTCACTTACGGAACACGAAAGAGAGGAAAAAAGTTTTCAATTTATGTGAATGTGTATAATGCTTAATGATGATGCTTGATTTGAATGGATTGTAAACGTGGTAAATGCACCGCGAAGAAATCTATTCTCTTTTTTTCGGCACCATTGCGCGATTGCAACATGAATGTTCCGCTACCTATATTCTTCCTCTATCTTCGAGTATACTTGAAAACCTACTCACTTTTTTTTCACGAATTTATATGGGAACCAAATGATGTCGCGAGAAAATGACGTCGACGAATGAAGAAAAACGAGCCAGCGACTTTTTTATGCATACCAAATGAGGGGCTAATGCTGTGGCTGTCACAATCATTGTTTTCTAGATCATCTTTCGTTTTTTTTTTTTGTATGTGTGCATTTGACATAACGCGAAAACCAGTTCTTCCCTTAGTTTTTGATGTATAATTATGAGCTTGAGGTACATACATCATATCAGGTATACAAAGATAACGCGAATCGAGAGAGAGAGAGAGAGAGATGAGAGTGAAAAAAACAAGAAATTAATTTAGTCCTTGCTTTGAGCCTGGTGAGAACTTTTTTTTCGACGATTTTTTTTCGTCCCATTAAAGAGCAGAAAAAACCGTTACTGTTGCATTTTTTTAGTCATAGAAAATATAAAACCAATTTGTTTTCCGGTTTTTAGCTTGAAGGCGAATTACCCGTTCAAATGGAATTTCTTTTTCAAGTTCGAAAGCCGTTTTTTTTTATTCAAAACTCAATTAGATTGAGAAAATGTTGCAAAAATTGTGAATTCTGTAGAGAAAAACTTTTTTTTTAATCCGAAAAAGGATTGATTCCTATTCAGAGTGAATATTTTAAACTCCTTCGTTCCGCAAATATTTGTAATAAATTATGTCATAACAATGGCAATTATCTAAATCTATATCGCATACAAATCGATTCCTTTGATCTGGTATACATTCAAAAAAATGCAAAAAAGAGCTCGTGTTTTGATCGAAATGTGGTGCACAACAAAAACAAGAGAACGCATCACAGAAATTGGTGAAAAACGAACGCATGAGCACAAGCATGCGAATGAATTTAGCACATGACACAACACGTTTTGTTAGAAATTCGAAGCGAACAATAATCCTTTGTTCTCATTCATCTCTCTCTCTCTCTCTATTTTTCGGCACTCGTTGTGCATTGGTTTTTCTGGCAAGAGTGTGTGCGGCATCGATATTTTGGCATTTGATATTCTGTCGTTCGTTTGCAGAATTTAGATCAATAGAGTGAATCTGGTGTAATTCCGTGATCATTTAAACTGTGTCAACTGTGAGTGAGTGTGTGTATATTATATGTTGTGGATGTGTCGTACCGTCGTCACCACACTACACACACTTTTCAATGCAAAACAACCATGAGCCAACAATGTTTGGCTTTGCCAAAAAATGGAATTAGATCGAAAAACGATGAAATATGCACACAGCGCATCCGAAATATTTATAAGGAATGCATTCTCGAATCGAATTGTTCCATTGATGTCATTGTTCGGGATGTGTTAGCGTAATCCTTTTCTTTTCGTTCTTTTGTGCTGTTGTTCATAGTTCTTCTTAAACGAAGTGCATAAGGGTTATCTTTTCTCCCTTTTTTCCTCGTATTCTTTTACTCGGTTGTGTGCTTCGATTTGATATTCAACGCAGCAACATTCCGATACATCTTCTGCTACATTAATATTCACGAAAGCATTTTTCTATTGACCTGCATTCGATTTTCGTTCTTATTCAGTTTTGCACGTCGACTTTTACGAACAAGGACCAAAGAAAAAAAGGGTTAAAAAGACACCCAAAGCAGATATAGACTGTATCAAGAGACCAAAACGCTATATTTACCTGCTGCGCGGTGCTTGTATCTTTAGCATACACAAGCAATCGTCTTTTATTGCACATATATTGGTTTTTCTTGCTATAAAATTAATAGTTACAATAGAATTGACGAAGTTTTCGAAGCCCACAGTGGCAGCAGCGCAGGCACAGTACATCCAGCAAAATCGATAATATTTGTATTTTTGAATGGGAAATGCTGCACACGAGCAAATCAATTGTTTTCCAACCAATACACATTCGATCACATTTCATAAATTTCGTTTTGTTATGATTATTGGGCTTTATATTGAAGAAATATTAACAATAACACGGAATATGCTCATTTCATTGATGAGGATGACTGAACCATCAGCTCTCATTCATATGTGTAATCGAACACAACTCTTTTCACTGTTACTGTTTGCCGTCGCTGCCACAACGCTGTCGTCGTTGCTTGTTTGCATCCAAACACACACCAATTTTCCCTTTTGTTGGCATTGTTTTCGCACATACAATACTCACATTCAGCCGTAATCGAACAAATGCCAAACGAAATGAACGAACTGAATGAAATGAACAAGAGAAAACACAAATGCTATTTATTGATTGATATTCAATCATCGATATTGGTTAATTGAATTGTTCATATTTCGTCGAATCTACTCATTCTCCCCACAGCAGTGTGCGCAGCATGTCAATTAAATCGATCGTTCATGTCAATGCGATTCTCTTTTTTTTCGCTTTCTCATTTGGAGGGTTTTTCGAGGTGATTTGCCATTTTTGCCGTTCGCAATATTTGATGTGTCAACGCATTTCGATGAAACTCATTCATACAATCATTAAACAGTGTAAATATTCCATTAACTTTTTATGGATTGGCTTTTGTTTTCGTACTGCATTATGTTTCAGGCTCAGTTTGACTGTTTTTGCAAACATCATATCACTGACACTTTTACTATTGAAACGGATCTCACGCAATTTTATCCTTTTTGTGTGAGTTGGACTCGATTGGTGAAGTTATTTTCACTATGAAATCATTAAATCTATCTGCCACAAAAAAAGGGTATAAAATTGTTGGTGAAACGAATTTTGCAATTTTTCCGGTTTGTTTGCCATTTGAAATAGCAAGTATATATTTCCAAATTCCACATCGATTAGAAACATAAATGAAGTATAAAATTCCAACGTCAATCAATTCATCAAAAGTTTCACAATTTTTACGGCTATCGAAAGACGATTAATTAATGTTGCTAATGATTCTAATCGTTTTCTACTGCAAATCAAAAGTACTTTAACTTATTCGGAACTAAATTTGACTCTAATAGAAAAAGAGCCAAAATCAATATTGAAAATTTTTGATGCTGTGACGGTTTCGAGCTCGGTTTGTAATCCAAAGTTATTCAAATCGAAAAAAGATGATTGCTTGAAAATCGGTTCCCATGCACCATTATTGAAAAATTCGAAAATATACCGAAACGAATCTTTGGTTCATTAAAATATCCAAAGTGGCATATGAAAATTTGGCATTGCGTAAATGATATACGATTTTCATTACTTTAGGCACTATTCGAAAATGTTAAGCGTGTATTTTGCATTTTTCAACAATCGATCATTTAAAACTGTCAGACTAAGTAAACAAAATCGATTCATCTTTTCTTTTTAAAATCGAACAAAATATGCCTTAAGTCGCTAAATCGTCCTAACCAACATCCTAAGATGCGACGAAGACAATCAAACCGTCTAGGTATATATGGGAACGTAAAAATAGTCCAAACTATTCCCGAAATTCCGTGTCTCGAGAGTGAAGCCGAGACAAAAAAATTTGCATATTATTTGTGTTGCTTCGTACCTTTTGCTCATATCTCTCTCTCTCACCAAATTAATCTAAATAAATGGTGCACACACGCATTAAGTATTCTTCTTCATTTTGTATGTTTTATGTGAAATGCCATCGCTCGGTTTTACACACCATCGATGTGCACAACGAGAGTGGTTGCCAACAACAATGGAAAGAGCAAGGAAGAGGGAGAGAGAGAGAGAGAGAGTGAAAAAAATTTGCATACGGATTGTTTATTGTTATTAGCGTACATTAAGCATTGCACGACAAAGGTAATGGGTTTCGTAAAATAAAAATTATTATGCAAATAAAAGATGCCAGAGAAAAAGGTAGAAAAGAGTGTGTTTACATTAACCCAAAGTGTTGCATGTGAAAATGGATGGAAAATAATAATGCACATCGAATCATCAAAGCAAAATCCGTTTTGCATATTCCTCCACTGCGGTGCTTACGTACAACCGTCTAAAGGAATTTGCGGTGTATAGTCCATATCTGCATCTTTCACACTGAAATATTCTAACTCCACTGAACTCTTTGGCCACCAGTCAAGTTTTGGACAGCATCCAATTTGATTGTAACACGAAGAGTTGCATTTTTTATACGAAACGCAAAACGACCATAAAAAATTAACGAAGTTTAATGTCTTTTTTTTTGCGTAAACAACTTTATTTCACGACACATTGATTGAATATATTTTATTAAGCCGTTGAGGTGTCACCTAAACAAACCGGTCAACAATTTTTATTGCCATTTTTTATGTAACTCAATATCAACATCTGCAAAACGTTTCAAAAAGAAATCAAAACAATTCCTTGTTGAGTCTTCATCGTCGTTTATTTTCCTCTGTTCGCTTTTGGTTAGATCTCGTTTGCATAAAGTAACAATTTGTAAACTTTTTTTCTTCTGGCTTCAAGTCATTTCGCATGAAGAAATTGCATGCACAAAATTGGTGTCGTCGTTTCGAATGGAAAGTGCGGCCAAAAGAGGAGAAAAAGAGAAAAGTATTGGGAGCGTGTGAGAGAGACAGAGAGAATGATGTATTTAACCCTTAACCGCACAGGCTAAAACAGTAACGTAAGCGCACAGGTGGGGTCTTTTTGGACCCATGAGAAATTTCATACAAAACTTATGCAAAATGGTATCCAATGAGTAAAATATGTCATTTTATAGTTAAACCATAGCTTATTCCTTACTTTCCAATACAGCATCACAATTTAATATTGATTTTTATGGAAAAAAAATCAATTATAGCCAAAATGCTTGGTAGTTATTGATATGTACGACTTTCAGACAGTCGTGTCTTTCACTAATATCGCTAATCGACAGTCGTTGGCCAGTTAATGTGCTTCGTGTACTGCGCCGAACTACCTCTCGATATGTGAGATCAATATAGATCGAGTCTCGAGACTGCTTCCCGAAGGGCGATCGCACTTTGAACACTGTAGCTCTCTGGCATTTATGAGTTCAACCCTATGTAAACATTTTTCCTTCCTCTTCTTCTGCATTTGCAAGAAGCATGTGTGATATATCAGCTTAACTCTGAGACACCAGGTGGCAGCACATTTGCGTGATCGAAACCAATTACATTGCTTTATATGGAGTGCGATGAGATCGCGCTGCTTCCGTTCTTCCTCCATACTTGGCAAACATGTTGTTAGACGTTCGCAACAAGGCAAACCCTGCCACACCAGCAACGTTCACCAAATTCACGATATATGCCCATACATTGTGTTTTGAATAGGATAGATCCGTAAGATCTCCGCAAGAGCTGGATCTAAGCGTGCGTAGGCCGCCGCATGATACATACTTGATTGGCACGCCTGCTTTGATTTGCGCGTCGAAGCAACACAGAAAAACGAACGAATATATCATGCGGCGGCGTATGCACGCTTAGATCAAGCTCTTGTGGAGATCTTACGGATCTATCCTATCCAAAAAAAAACAATGTATGAATATATATTATAATGGCAAATGCCATTTGATTTGCGATGAACAGTATACGTCACGGACGAAACAATTTACTGTGTTGTTGTTTGATGAAATGTAAATTGTTGTGTCAACAAATCTACATGAGTTTCATATTGGCCCATACAGAATACATCATTTCCCATACAAAATACTTTGGGGTCCAAAAGACCCCGTTGTGCTTTTACGTTAGTATTTTGTATAAGACTTCCCAAAACTTCATTTATGCACCAAACATTGAAATTTTTGATTTTATCACATAGATATGATATTAAAAAAGAAAACGCTCAGCGAAATTTTCCAATTTTTTTTTATATTTTTGTGATTTTTTCAAAAAACTAACTCTTAGGGCCTAAGAGACCCCACGTGTGCGTTTGAGGGTTAATCAATCAATATCAATAAAATAATGAGTGTCGAAATTTGGAAAGAGAGAACCTTTCGCAAATTACATTCCGTTGTGCTCGTTTCGATTTTTATTACATTCATTCGTTTCATTAGTTCGCTTCTGTCAATAAAATCTAATCGATTTAATATTCAAATGATGCGACGCAATAGATAGAAATTAATTTCATTCGGTCTTCTTCGTTCGGTAAAATCTGTGTAGCATAAAATCAAAATGACATGACCTGATGTACTGCAATCGGTAATGCGAATACCTCTCTTCATTCGGATCATCTTCACATATGCAAATTAACGGTACTCACTTTCTTCAACTGTGCTTATATGTCTACTGTGCACTATGAGCAGCTGAACTCTTGCTGACGATGCTTCTCTTCATAAATTTCGAAGACTAATACCTTCCGTTGAGCTGGGTTTTTCCCATTATTACATCCATGGTATTCTAATCATGTTTGATGTTTCGTTATTTTATATTGATTAATGTGTGAAAGGTACACAAAAGCTGAAGTAATAAAAACGCCGCCCGAGTGAATGAAAGAAATCAACAAATAAATCTTTTACATTTATGACTTGAAGAAGTTGTTTTTTTACATTCTTTAAATTTTGTTTTTATTTTCGGCGACACACAATTTGGAATCGGAGAATTATATTACCCAAGCCAATTGTCTGGTGTTTAGACAAAAAATATGAATAGCCTTGTTAAAATGCTATTTTCAATAATAATATTGAAACATCATTTGCCGCAATCGAATCCAAACGAATTCAATTTTCTGAGCAAATGTTGCTCTTTATTTCCAAAATAACTTTTAAATTGCGATTTTAACGAGAATCTTTTTTTCTTCGAATTTTTAAAGAAAAAAACAATCGCAGCGAAAAGTGTTTCCATTTTTAGACGATGTTTTGCTGGCATTCACACCTACATGTCGGCATTTAAAAAAAAAACCGGGGATAGGCATATCACAACGAGTGTGCGGAACATTTTTCCTGGAAAAAATAAGTGAGAAAATATAGAAAAGACGATGAAAATCAAGACCTTGCACACATTCGCCTACAAAAAATGGGATTTTGATTGAAAAATCGATACGGGCAGACAGCCCGATACGTTTGATGTCGATGACGCCAGTAGCAACCAAATGCTTAACAACACATAAGCCACAAAAGGGTACATTTAACACGATACAGAAAAATATTCGAATTTTTCTTTGCATTTTTCACCAAATAGATACACAAATGGGATTGGTTCGTTGTGAAAAAAAATCGGACCAAGAAAAGGTGAAATACACCAAGTCGCACAGCATTTTTTTCAATTAAGTCAATCGATCAAAAGAACTTATTCAAAAAAATTCAATTTCAACAATTTTCCGAGTCGCCAAGTTCAAAGAGTTCGCCTCTAATAGAGAGAGACAAATTGGTCGGATCCGCTTTGTAAAAGCTAACAACATAAATTTGTTTGAAAACATGAAAAATTTGCTAGTTTTTTATGGTCGTCGTCGGCGTCGTCCTCGGTCGATGCCAATTGTGGAAAAGGAAACAAACTAACCACAAAATTGATTTCGGCGTGAAGCAAGTTTCCGATTTCAAATTCACTTCCACATGCATATTGTCACACCGTAACATCAATATATATTCTCCATGTGGGCGTCTCGTGCATTTTTTATTTCGTCTAAAAAATTACGAAAATTGTGTATTCGTGAGATATATTTGAATTTATTTTTTTATGTGTCGTTTACCGTCTGAAAAGTATCCTGACTCTAGAAAATTGAACAAGTTTTCCATAGCATGTGAACGAGAGAAGAAGAAAAAAATGACATAAAAACCCATAAATCAAATGGTTCATCTCATTCCGCTCTTTTTTCCAATATTTTCTGTTCGAAACAGTCACAAGTGACATCGAATTTCCATGCTGATGAAATATCCTTCGAATCAGCGTGGAAAAATCCGTTAATTCATATTTTTCGAATCCATTTTCATGTAATTTGTTTGTTTTGTCACCAGCGGAGGATTCGAATTTCACACACATGTTGCGCTCACACACGTAGCTCAATGAATGTCAGTCTTGTACTCGGGTGGATGGTATATGGCATTGATACCAGGTTCTCACTGTGTGATGTGATGATGGACGATCAATTTAACAGCAATTTTAAAATAACGAATTGCCTACTTCTCATAAATTCTTGCCCAGATGTACAATGTCGACCAAATGATATCGACTTTTCATTTGATCTTTGTTTATAGAAAACATTCATTTTGTACATGCTTAAAGGGGTTTGTTGTTCTATTCTCTCGAAATGTGATTTTAATTGTATGTTGGTAAAGAGAATCTATTTAATATCGTTTTTTACTGTGCTATTTAAGTTTTGAACAAAGATTATCTAGATTTGTCTAAACTCACATTTCTTCACTAACTTGCCTAAAACCGCAAATTAATCTTTGATTTTTTCGACAGACGTCTCAAAATTTCTAATCAAAATTTGCTTCATATTCCTCTACCTCTTCTTTACATCGTGTGAGTCGGGCGCATCGAAAAAAAAAATTAGCCACAAAATTCAGGAGTAGAAACATTGAAAAAGCATTCCAGCGTTTATTTGAAAAATCATTAAGAAGTCAACAACCTCATTGTCTCATATCACTTTTCATTCAATACGCATCAAATCAATGCGCAGCCTCTTTCTACACTTTTCCTTTCGTTTCTTTTGCTCTCTCATTCCACATTACAAATAAATAATCACAAAGCAAATGTTTAGACCTAAACAAATGTCCTTTTTCTCATCATATATTTTGTGTTTGGGTTTGTTTTTCGCCTCCAAATCTAATCGAATCTTTCCTGTTGTATGTTTTTTATGTGAGAAAAAAAAATCGTTCCGCGGAAATCGAATGGTATCCGCCAGTAAATCTACATAAATTCATCAATTTAGTGGCATAGTTTTGGTTATGAATCCGTCTGCGGTTATCTCTATGTGTACATTTAAATATATTGATATTCATCTCAAGAGACATTGAAAAATATGAAACACCTGTTCGAATCGTTTCAGACAGAGTAAGAGAGACAAAAGTGATTTCATTTTAGTCAGACTGAGCGTAGCGTGGGAGTTTTTCATTTCATACCAGAGCATTTTCGTTCAATAAACATTTTAACGATTCATTTTTATTAACTGACAAATTCTAAATTACCATAATTTCACATTCGATCAATGTATACGGTTCGCGTTTCAAATGGAGCATTTTCACCGATAAAAGAAATAATATTACAAAATCAAATACGAGTAGAACGAAAGTCTTCGAAATGAAAAGTAAATATTGTAAATTGAATCTAAATCTTTTGTTTATGCTGCTTTGTTTGAACTTTGCATAAAGAAAAAAAATCCTTAGTTCAATACAATGTGAAGTGAAAGTTTGTGTGCCTTTTTTTCACTTTTACATCGTTTCTCTACCTGAATTTGATTTATAAGCGAAACAAGACGCCCGATCAAAAATCGATCAAAAATATATTTCTATAATAATCGAAGCAATAGTCGGTTTCATTTTTCAAAATAATTTTGTGGTTTTCGCTTTTCAAATAAATGCGTCTCTTTTTTCACTTTCGTCTTCCTTTTTGGCCTTCCATCGAATGTAACGCACTACTTATCTCACTGCTGCCGTCTTGGTTCATTTTTTTCCATCTTCTCATGTTGTCACCAACACCAAGTGAATTCGGGGCGCACCGAACACATGTTACGTCATTGTATTTTGTGGCAAGTTTTTTTTTCTTCTCTTTCTTCGCTCTCATTTTCTGGCATCATCTAAATAATAGGATCGATGAAAAAGACACGCACTGTCTGCATCCGCCGTCACATTAGCATCTCTATGGGTCGTTTGTATATTTTTATTGGGTACGTTTTTGGTGATGTGGCTGCTGTTGTTGTTGTTGTTGCTAAGATTACCAATGCAATGACGATATTGTGTTGGAAAAATTGAAGCATTTATCGCCGTTTGATGCTTGAAGTCTCTTCAAATCGCCGGTTTTATTTAACGCAACTTTCTCACGTATCTCAATAAGGTCGATATTTTTAAATGTACACACAAACATAGGCCGATGAATGCACTTTCGTCGACAGTTAAATTGTCACTGAAATTTAATCTCGTAGATGTAAAGATAGCATACGGATAGCTCGATAGAAATTTAAAACACTCTCAATATTTACAAAATGCACGAATTTTATTTCGATTCTTACCATCAATCACGATTCAATCTATTAAGCGCTGATGTGAATACATTTTTATCTATCGATCGATCGATCATAGAAAAAACCATAAGTTCGAATAATCCAGTTTGTTCGGTTGAAACGATCGTTTACCAATCATAAAATGGATGTGTTCTACTGTGGCGAAGTCATAAATATCACTTAAACTACAACTTCATCTGAGAAGTAATTAAAAATATTAATGTTAGCATCCAAACGATGCGTTAAATACGTGATTAACCCCATTTTTCGTTGATGTTGCTACTTTCTAGCAATTTTAAATCGATCCTTACACTTTTTTTTAACTTAAAACAAATATTCATTGCTGACATCTTTCTCTAGCAAACATTTCGTTTATTTTAAAAAAATTTAAAGGAAGCAAATTAAAACTTCATAACTTGTGTGAGGTTCGAGTCAATTTCATCTAAAATGCGCTACTTGAAACGAAGCCATCAAATGGCCGTAAAATGGCAAAAGAAATAAAAATCCGGTGACATGAAAACTGAATTTTCTGCAGATTATTATGATCTCTCAAATAAAATTGTTCGATCGATGCACTCAATGTGTCGCGTTTCTTTTGCTATGCGCGCACTAATTGCATTTTTATTACAGCATGAGAATAAAATCGTTTCATTGATTTTTCGTACATCATTCTGAGAGTGCATGTTTGCGTCGTTTAAGTTAAGTGGCTCTCTATTCTGTGTAATCGTTGGTGTGTGTGTGTGTGTCATTAGATGTGTGTGAGAACAATGCCACCGGCATCGATGCCGATCGCCGACAAGCGAAATGAAAATCCAATGCATGCGCGTCGATTACAAAAATTGCATTTTGTATTTTAGCTTGTTGAAAAAAACGGCGATTTTCACTTGTATTTTCCTGTCAAATCAGGAAGCGTACACCGCATTCAATAGACTCCGACATCTTGTTCTGAATTTTGAATTACATGTTAGCTCGTTCATGTTTTATGGAGACCGATAACGGGTCGGCTTTTTAATTGTTCTCAACTTTTTGTCGCCCTTTCATGAAAAAAAATTCGCTGGAATCGAAGAGGCAAAAATATTACACATTTTATCGAATAAAATTATATTCATTTGAACTCATTTGTAATTCATTCGAGTACGCGACAACAACGACCAACCACATTGTTACTTGTTTTCGTGTGTTAAACACGCCGAAAAATATTGTTTTGCTGTCATTTGATTGTTGTTCTTCCTTCAAATCTGCTACGGAATTTATCATTTGTTGTAATCTTGTGGTTGGCATTTGTGGTGATCTGGCGCGATTATGTATTCTGTTCCATTGTCTTCAGAATCTCGATAGGCTAAATCGCTCGATATTGAGCGATGAGAGAATGAAAAAAGAGAAGATAATGTTGCGCGCTTATCGGCTTACAATAAAAATGGTACACGAAACATTCATGTTTTATTATTTATTTTAAAAGTTGTTTTACAAGCCGCCACAATGTATAAGTGTTTTCCATCTCTGGGATGCTGTTGTTACCGCCATATTATCACAAACGCATTGAATTACACACGACAAAAGAGCGAGTGAGAGAAAGAGAGAGAGAGAGAAAGAACACTGGCGCGCAAAATAAAACGACAACTCATTCAATAAAAGCGAATGTAATCGCTAACCGACGTTGACTTTAATCGACATCGATCGTTCGTAAGTTTTTGCCGATGTCGTTGCTTTTTTTTTTGTATCAAATGAACTACATAAACTGTCGTCTCGCATTTGTGGCGACGACCATCGACGAAAATTTCAGATTCCGATATTCCGAGCGGTTGTGAGAACTGGCGAATCGGTTGCGCTTCTATATAAGACCCGATATTTGATACGATCATACAAAGTGTAAAATTGTCTTCGTGTTTATGTATGCGGAAAAAAAATACTTCAAATCCCTTTGTGTTGTCTTTGACACATCCAAGAGAAAATTGCTGCCGAAGTTATTGACCTTCCGAAATTGCCCAACAATAACGAACCGATCGAATAACAATTTTCGACAGTTTGACCTCAAATTTTTTTCACATTTACATCACTTGATGTCAACGATCAATTTAATTTTGGGTGGGCCATATAATCTCGTCAAAATTGCAACGTTTAGTTTTCTTTTTGATTTAAAATTGAGACGGTAAGAGGAGCACATGTCATTTGGCCGATGTGTCTGATTCAAATTTCGCCGACGGATTTTACTGAAAATTGTGCATCAGCGCAATGTGACAAATGACCTCCCAGCGATTAAAATATTCTATTACCACCGAAAAAATACATTTGGCCCAACCGCAACGATTGTCATGTGAAAAAAAAATTGTCGCCAAAGTAGGATTTGGTGTAAAATTCTGAATTTTGTAATTCAAAGCTTTGAAGGGAAATGAGACCAATAAATCCGTTAAGTAAAACGCTTAAAACTCGTACAAAAACAAATCGATTGAAATCGTGTGCGTTTTTTTTTTATTTAATTCCAAAAGCAAACATCAAATATTCGAGACAAAGTTGTTGAACCAGTCTTTTGACGCTGATCTCTGGATGACTTGAATGTTTTTAGTGGTACCGCGCCATCGATGCGAGCAATCAAGTGTAAAACAAATTAATTGAACATTCTTCTTTCTCTGTGTGTCCATTTTGGGAAATTCACAATTAATCCATTTCAGAAGCCACCCAAAATGAGCGAGATCCAATAAAAATTGTGCACGACACCAGAAAAAAAAACCACAACACCGAAAAAACAACATCTTTCCATCAGATCGATTGATTTTTTGAAAGTAATCAGTAAGTTTTTGATACATCGAAGCCGTAGAATTACATTAATCACTCAGAAGTTTGAGATTTTATAACAGTGAGCCACTCCTGAAGTGGCAAGTGTTAAATATACATTAAGTGAACCATTTATCTGGCGATCAATTAGTGAGCAATAAAGAGAGAAACGGCGAGAGAAAAAGAAGTTTGAAAAACGTATTAAAGTAGCAGCAGCCATCTCGTTACAATTAGGTGCCAGTGATTTTGATAAGCATCGCTTTTAGTGTGATATCAAATTTGAAAGGCCTTTTAACTCAAAGAGATTGCTTTTCGCTCGCAGCGCAATTTTATTCAATTCACAGACGAATGAGAAACCATTTGGCACACGAATGCCGGCGCTTCTAACTCTAAAGTGTACATTTTCTACAAGACACAAAAGGTGCAATTAAAATCGTTACTAAACCAATTTTACAACATGTTAATAACCACAATTAGCACAAAGAGCATTCGAATTTTAAGTAGAGAATCAACGTCAAAACACACAATTTAACGAAGCAACGGCAATCATATATGAATACACTTTCACGTAAATTATACCATCGATAGAGATGGATTAATTTGATCATTGAAATTATTTTGGCTCAAAAGTGCTCATTGCCTCCGACATAAACATACATTGTTTCATGGTTGAAATTATGGAAACAAATGAGCGGAAGAATACAACGTGACTAGCTCTGTCCATCTCAATCTATCTCTCGTTCTTGCTCTTGATCTGCCACTCGGCCCGCTCTTCTAATGATTGCATTTTATATATTTTCCACTCGGTTTGCTTCGGCCGGTTCTGTTCATTTCCATTTTATTGACCGTAGCAAAATTTAACACTTGTTTTCAGAGAGCCAACAAGTCGTTTATTTGTTGTACGTTTCTTGCCAACATCAAAATGAGATTTCACGTGTGCGCTTTGAATTGAAGCCATTTTTCGCACCAGCCATGCGTTACATAAACATTTTATCACGTTTGAAGGAAGTTATGCCCACTTAAAAGATTACTCATCAACATGAACAAGCATCGCTAAATAGGTGAATGCATATCGTGGCACTTCTTTGTGTGTCCGATGGCTTTTTAAAATCTATAACGAAAATGATTCGCGACAGATTTTCGACTTTTTGTTCTTACTGTGTGCGGTAAGGTGGATTCAATACTCAGCTTTTTTGGTCTTCACGGATGCAATTGGATTAGACGAATGAATGAAATGCCTCGATTTAATTGAGACACACGTGACGATGATACATCAAATAGAAAAACCAAAAAAAGAAAGAATTCCCGTTGTCTGACACTCATACACACGAAGCGATTCTGTTTTTGTAATGCATTGGTTCTCATGTTGTGCAGTTCAATTTAAAATCCAAAGAACATTTCAAAAGGAACAAGTTTGTGTCTTTTGTTTGTCTGATTCACTTGACTTTTAATTCGATTGATTATACAATTCGAATTTGTTTGTGATTCTTCCATTCGCTTGAGATTCGGTTTTTGTTCAAAATTAACCACGAATGCATTGTACGCTGTCGTAGCAGAGGAAGCGGGTCCAGCAAGAAAGAATAAAAAAAATCATCATTTATCAATCCGTCTATCCAGCTTTCAGATAAACGTCAAATTTATGCGCTCAAGCTGTCCTTCAAACGTTCTACGGCTCTCAATTCATGTTGTTTTGGTTTGATGCGTTCATTGTGTGATGTGAATATATCTAGGGGAAAATATCGAATAAAATAAGTTACGAATATGCTGTGTATAATAATATAAACCGTATATACCGAAGAATATTCGCAAATAATATTTGCAAATAACTCCGTATATATGTGGCTTATACGCATATATGCAGCGTATATGCGGCATACTTGCGATGTCTTCATCTATTTATAGTATATTCGATAAAAAATATTTGAGTATAAACCGTATAAACGTATAGATAATTCCCCCTAGGAATATATACATGTCACTTACATTGAAACGAAACCATGACATCCAATGTGAGGTTCGACCACTGATGAATTTGTTTGCATTCTCCCTCCGAAAATACCAGCCGACAAGTGAATTTACTTTTGGTAAAAAAAATCGATAAATTTCTAAATTTAGAGCAAAATCTCCAATTGTTTTATCGGCGTAGAATGTTTTAAACCGCCGACGTGCACTTGAATTTTAAAAATGTCTGAAACAAAATCAAAATTGACGGTGGCACTCGATTTATTTTTATGTTCCGTAATCCAAAAAAAAATTACTCATTTCAACCAGTTTGTTTTTGTGTAGCCGGTTGTTGTTCATTAATTTCAAGCATGTAATTAGAGTCTGTGAGAGTTTATTGGATGCTTGAGAGTTCACCTCATGTAATAGTCCATGTAGTACCTGCATTCATGTGTACGATTTTCTACGCAATTTGTAATCGTTGTATGTAATATCTCATTCGGTCGGCCACTTGTGCACGGGGGTCATTTGATGGTTTTCCTAAGCGATGCGTTCGCTTAATTCGAATCATAATTTCCACAGAAACATTTTCGATGGGTTTAAAGAATTTCTATTTGGCTGGCGTACGTTTATTTCGTCGTTTTAACTCATCGCGCTCACTATATGGTCTCTTGCGCTCGCATAAAGCATTTAAAAATGTTTTAAACGATGTTAGCTGCTGATTAACGTCATTTTTATGATGAAGTAAGACGCTTGATGCATGTAACCAAAATGCGTATACACTCACATTTGGGTTAAAGCCGTTATTCATTTCATCTCTAGTCTATGGTTTCGGTAATCACCGAAAAATGCGCATATCGTTCATGCGCTTCAGTCCAGCACAGGTTGTATGTGTGTGTGTCTGGTGAGATGACGCGGACGCTCGTATTGATTCGTTAATCATATTTTATGTAAATTATGATTTATGAGCCATTTATACAGAAATTCATAATCGTTTTCATTCCTTTTCTCTCTCTGGCTGCCGTCCGCTCTCGCTCTGACTTCCATCCGTCGGTCCAGTAAAACGGCAGCGCTGATTTTGGTTCATTGCCTTTTTACAACACGCACTCTTTCACGCCACCCATCCGAAAATTGATTACAACTGAGTGAGAGAAATGATTTTCTAAACAAATTTCGTGTGCACTACTGGAATGTCGAACGATGACTGATCGAAATCGGCTGGACATTAGACAATTGCAGAAAAACCCCAGAATCAATAAATAAACATCACGATGATGGGCGATTGGTAATAATAATTAAAACGTGAACGGTAAGCCATTTCGATATCACGCAGTTTCATCAGTCGTGAACGGCTACTCGAAATCATTTTAAATATTCAAACAAAATCAATTAACATCTGTTTGTAATTAGTAATTGAATCATTTTGAAAGGGAAACAGAGAGAGAGAAGAAACCGTCCGAAAAAGTGAATGCCACTTTGAAATTCTTTGTAAAAGTCGTGCATAAAATTGAGTAATTTGATAAATTAAAAATGCTCTTCAATTTGAAGTCGTAACAAATGAAATGGCTTCACATTTTTACCAAATCTCCATTTATCTCTGTCAAAATAGAGATCCTTCAGTTCCTTTTCGAAATTTCGACTAATGTCGAGAGACGATTTTTGATAAATCAGCCGACATTTGTTTTAATTCAGTTGAAATAAAAGGGTTCACAAAACGCAATCGTCAGAAAAATTGATGACTTTATAATTTTTGTGGTAGTTTTTTCTCTCGGTTGCCGTCAAACTTGTGTATCCTGAAACGAATCATCTTATCCGGTGAGCCCATTTACCTCAATTAAGTTGAAATCGAGTTTTTCATTACATTTCTGCTCCATTTTTTTTTTAATGAGAATGCTATTAGGTCACAGTGTCAGATTGTGTTACCGAAACGGAATCTCTTTTTTTAAATGGTCAAGTGTTTTATTCTGTATCGGATGTGCATTTCCAAATATAAACTACCTGAAATTCAGGTCATCCATCCATAGATTAGTAGTGTCAATGTCATTATTTCGGGAAAATGCAATCTAAAAAAAGGAAACCGTGAGGTGTTGCACAAAAATGATGTTGCAAGCGCACGAACCACATGACAAAATGTTGAGATTTGAAGAAAGGCGACTTAAGATCAAAAGAAACAAAGAAAATGTATAGAATTTCATCTGGTTTTTGTGTAGCAACCCTCTCGATACGCACGCACGCACGCAAAAGAGGTAGACGAGAGAAACAAAAATTGCAAGCCATGAACAGTTTCTATTTGACGCACATAAAAAGCGAAGAGTTGCCAAAGGCACATAAATTTGATTCAAATACGCACACCGTTCAATTTGGTGCTTGAGCACAAAAGCAAATATTTTGTTTGCCGCATCTGCTTTGGCAATGTGCTGATTTTCGATTTCTTTATTTGGCAATCGGCGTTAAGCCAAAAAGTGATGATCTTTTCTCTCAAAGAAAAGGATTATTGCATTGTTATTGAAACACGATTCGGTTTTAAGTGCCGCAAAAAGAAGACTTCTTCGAGAGAAAAACGAAGAATGCACTCTTTTTTAAATAATGCAGAAGGGTGCACTCAATGAAAAGTTGACTACCTCTGTTACCTAATATTTTTAGTTTTTGCACTCGTTCCATTTAGGAAGAAAAATAAATAAATCAAAATATAATCGAATCGAACGGGTTTTCCAGGTTGGAAATTTGATATTTTTTGTTACATTTTTTTATTGAAGCCAATTTTTAACTTATGCCTCATTCATTATTTTGAGATGAAATGAAGCCGATAAACGCACTCTTGACACGCAACTATTCGGATAGTATCAAAATAGTCGGCATCAGGTATGTCCTATTCACTCAATGTATAAAACACTTCTCAACAATGTGTTTGCTCTTAATGTGAATATGAATGAAAATCGTATTTTTTCTTCGTTCAACATTGAACAAACTAGATTGAATAAAAGCGGACAATTGCGTCCAATTCAAATGTGCATAATTTAAAATGATCCAAAACTAACTCTCTTTGCCAAGCTATTTGTCAATGGCGTTTTTTTTTTCATCGTGTATTCAATTTCAATTCCTTTTGTCCGGCAAAATTGCGTTTATTTCATATTTAACCTCATGGTTTTGCGCCGGTAAATTAACATGTTGAATTCTTTGTATGTGTTTGACTGTGTCGAACAGATGTGATTCAAGTATACAATTCACACTGCACACTGTGTGCGTAATAGATTTGTATTTTCTTTATGTGTACGCAGTTGATATCAACATTCAGTTTAATGTACACAGTACATTTAGCTGTAACATTTGGACGTAATACAGTGTATGTTTTTTGGCGTTGAAATTCGAATCGAAAAGTGTGAATTGGTTCGAGTCACTCGGTAAGTGTCTGCTGTTTGACATTGAACTTTTTTTTCCGCATGTGTAATTTGGGCTAGTCTTTTGTGGCGAACGATGAGTCGCCAAAAGCGCAAAATATGAGAAAAAATGTTCCGCTGGAAATCAGATCAGACACAAGCATATGGTAACCGTATTAAATGCGGTTTTTTTTTCTGAACTTGTAAAATGATACTTCTGAAATTCTTGGAGGACATGTCGATATATGTTACAAATTCGATTGAAATTGCAACAATTCGAAGTATTTCGAAAGGTGTGCGAAGTAATTTTTATTTGCGTTCACCAAAACAATGGATGTCAATGTGTAATGCATTCAATCGGCTCCGCTTCAAAAACCATTTGAATGATGAAGTGGGCGGATAGCATGTGAATTGAAATCAATTCGTTTGCTTGATGAATGTTTTTGTCGGCTGTGAGCTCATTTTTGGCTAATTAAAATCCAAAAAAGAACAAAACTCTAATTATACACCATTCAATGAGAGAGTTAGACGATGGATGAAACATATTTCATGAGCAATGACGGCAACGACGACGATTATAATTACATGTATGTGATTATGTGGAATTGAATTGAATGGAATCCGTCATTCTGATGAATTCAACGGCGATACACGTTCATAATAATTTTTATAAATTGAAGTTTGTTTATATTCTCCACAACGTGGCTTGATGATGATGATGCCATCGCTGATGCAGAGAGATGATATTGAGCTTAAGTGTGTGTGTGTGTGTGTGTGCGTATAGTACAAACAACCGCAGAAAAGAGATGAAATGAAAGAAATCTTTGAATAAAAAAAAATTTAATGATGATTATAATAATGACATACCAATCAAAAATCTTCACGTGCTTCGTCTTTTGTTTCAAAACGGCAATGCTTTAAGTGTGTATGTGCTGGTACATGACGTTTTGTTGCCTGTACACGGATGTACGTAATGATTTACTTAAGACGACCATTAAGAATCACCGCCAAGACATTGGTTAAGTGACTGCCTTTTTTTGCTCTCAACATTCGGTATACAGAGATGGCAATTTACTAGACGATTTAGTGGTTAAATAACCACGGCGAAAAAGAAAAGACACTGTGAATATCGAATATTTCATGCGCCGATGCTCAACGGTGTATACATTCTAACTTAACAAATGACGGTTATCGAATTACATACGAAATCATTGATCTGCTTTAAATGATTCTCAAAATGCAAATGAATTGGGAGTGAAATTGGTGTGTCGCTTCAGGAAGGAATATTTTATGTTGATTGTTGAACTTTGCAAAAATCCATGGCAACACCATTGATATTTTTCCAAATTGGTTAAATGTTTATTGAATGTGATGGCGCAAAAATTGATTATAGAAAACAAGTCTGAAATCATGTTTTTGTTTCGGTAACGAATGTGGCCAGGAGCTAAAACTCCGAAATCTCATCAACATCGATCAATTCACCGTATTTGAAATGATTAATTTACTTATAATTATTCATATGACGTCCTTCAAAAAGTCTTTTGCTCGTTAACTATGTCTTCGGCATTCGTTTCTAATTGTTTTGAATTGAAACTAAATGAAATCACCAACTGGACGCTCTCTCTCTCTCTCTCACTCTCTCTCTCTCTCTCTCTCTCTCTTTCTCGTTTGGTTCGCCCGCGTTGTGATTTGCGCATTTTTCTTTGAATCAAAATACAAATCGTGCCGCTATATCAGGTCGATCAATCAGTTCGACACAATCGCTTTAATTGAACCATTTGCACTGGTCACTTTTAAAAAAAGAATATGCATATTTCGCTCTTGTTTATTAATTATTTGTGACATGACCCGATCGCAAACAATCAAGTTGCGTTGATTGCGTGAAACAGCAACAGTAGGGTTTTTTTTCCTCTCGATTCCTCCTCGTCATTCTTATGAAATGAATTATTTTCAAAACAGACTTTGTCCAACGACAACGTCAATACAGCAAACAAAGCGCGTACCAAAATCAAATGCGAAACTTGTTCGAAAATAAACGAATGAAAGCGCCAACTTCATTAAGCCATATTGAATAGAGAGCGAATGCGCATTGAAGATGCACGACACCTTTCACAATTCGTTTATATCTATATATATCGTTAGATTTTTATGAACAACCAATAACAATTCAAAGTGAATTTCTATTTGTTGCGATACGATCGATTATGAATATTTTCTCGTAAAAATTCCGATTGAAAATGAACCGTTTCGAATCATCGAAAAGAGACGTAAAATTTTACAATCAATAAAAATGTCATAAAATTCTAAATTACACAATGATTTTTTGGCGTCATTTCGGTGAATCGGTCATAAAAATCGGAAAAACATCGAGCATCATCGACGATCGGGCATTGTTGACGTAGCCAAACTGTTAAATTAACTGTACTGTGATGATTTGATATGTTTATTTGATCGTCAAACGAAGTGACATTTAATCACTTTTGTTTGCTTTTAATTAAAGTAATTTAGCGAACTGCAGAGATCGGCGAAAAAAAAGGTTACAACAAATTATAGTGTCAAAGGAATCTCCAATCATTTATGTTGTATTCCTCAGCGGTTGTTCGCGTGTTTGGACGCTGTTTTGTTGATTTTTATCGCCGGTCGCTCTTCAGATTTGATCTCTTATGTATTTATAACGCGTCCAGTTTCAAATTTCGTTCGTTTAAGCTGTAAATCAAGTTTCATTGTATGGCGCTGACTGTTCTTTTCTTCTCTCGTATTCATTTCTCTGAGATCGTTTTTATCTCAAAATTTTGATTTATTAGTAGATTTTTCGAATATAATTAATACACAAAGAAGAAGAAGAAGAAAAAAATGATACATGACTTGAGCCTCAGCGCATCCATATGCTTTTATGTGAAGATAAAAGTTGGTATCGTGACTGATATAGTCTTATCTATGGATAAAACAAGTGGTTATTTAGTTTTTTTTTTCATTTTTTCGTTTCATTTTTTCTTTGAAGTTATGACGATGTTTAACTGTACTTTTATTTCGAAATGCATCCATGGCCCGTGTGTTCATTTAAATTCTTTCACTTGAAATTAAGAACGGGGTCGCGTGCGTTGCATTCTTTGAATGAAGAAAATGAGAATAAAGCATTTCAATGACCTTTCTACAAGTCAGTTTCTCTATAAAGCGCTTGATTTATGCGAAAAACGATTTATGTTCTTTTTTCTAATTTCACTGATAAAAGATCTGCAGTCAAGTTTTGCGAGAGAAAGAATGAGAGAGAGTATAAATGGTTTGATCGCAATATATCACTGATTACAAAGGTTTTTTTCCTCTTTCATCGTTTGGCATCGCATTTTTGTCAAATTATGACGATACATTTTCGAGGTAGATAAATGTATGTTTTGTTGATAACGGTGAATGTCTATTCCCGTTATGATGGGTCAGCAGCACCTTGCTAAAAATCTTTGCTAATTTTACTCTATTATTCACGATTTTTACCGTTCTGATTTTTTTGTCGGCACGACAAACCAAAAAGTAAAAATAAAACATTCAGCTGCAGTTGCCCGAAATCGATTATTTTTTTATATTATAAAAGCGAATCCGAACGATATTCGGAGCACAAATCATCGATCATTAAATTATCGAAAAATGACTAGACTGCCAATTTTCAGAAATCGTCTGTTGATATTGCATAAAAGTGGATGAAATGCGATTCGAAAGAATGGGGTTATTGGATAAACAACCGCATTAAGTGTTATTGGTGTTTGTGTGTGCCGTTTCTAAATTAAAAGCATTGTTTGACATGGAAGGAAGTGTACGATTGACGTAATTGATCTGACATCGAAAACGTGGAGACTCTTTAACTCAATCGCATCGTAAATTTGGCAGAATTACGATATGGACAGTTTTATTTTTGGTGTTTTGTTTTGCTTGACCTGTCAATTCTTGAATTCTTGAAGGTTCCATGTATTGAATTAACACAAACATGTACATGCCAAACGATGGATCTCTTTCACTTACGCTTGCTGATTTAATATTATGGATGAATTGATCGCTTTAATGGCCACTTGGCACGCAATCTACAGCCAGTATCCACACTCAATCGTCGTCAATGTCAAGTTAAATTGGAAATCACTTACGATTATGCAGTGTGTGGATATCAAGGCAGCAGCAACAGCAACAGCATCAAAGAATTTTTCGGTCGATCGAACCATAAGCAATTTGTCGTCGTTGAATCTCTGCTGGATATATAATGGCGATGATCACAATTTGATTAGACTGATCACGCACACACAGAAAAACATTAATTACATCAAATTATCATTCCCGAAATTTGGTAGTTTGAAATGCAAATTTTCCCAAATTAAACGGATGTTCAACAACGATGAAGAATTACAAGTTTGATGATTTGCATAAATTTAAGTATTCCTCTCTTCCCCTCTCTCTCTCACTTGGTAGATAATTTCGAGACGAATAACAACGACAAAAGAGACTTGCACTCAAAAGTCATCTTTTCATTCTGTAATTTTCCAAATCACTATATTTACACTCATCATTATTTCGGTATACTCTCTCTCCAACTGCTTTACTTTCTAGATTTCACTGCTGTCGCATGTTTCTACCGCTTTTTTTTACTCCACTCCCGCTCTCTCTCTCTTTTCCACTCATTCCTAAGTTGTAATAAATGCTTTTCTTGGTTATCAATTATCCTTATTAGTTTGGAACAATGGATGTCATTCAAAATGCAACGAGACAAGTACAAAGAAGCTACCAACAGCGCGAGCCAATGGATCTTTTTTTTTCTACATAACTTTATTTTCTCTTTTCCACAATAAACACAGTGTAAAGTTATTATTAATGATCCTTTTGGTGCAAACACAAGCCCAATGTATTAATTTGGGTTGGGTTTTTTCTATCTACATTCTGAGAATGTGAAAAAAACGTATTAAAAATCTGTTAATTTTTTTTTCTAATCAAGAGCTGGGTATGTAACGAAGGAAATGGCCACCGTTGGAGATTTGAAGAGATGCAATAAGAAGGGTTGAAGCAGATGTTGTATAACATCTTTCTTGCAATCGTAGTGTACACCGGTAGTAATATTCGAAAGGGTCTCTCGACGAATGACGCAAATGAAAATGAAATGATGTTAAGGTGTTACCGGCGCGACTCAAACTATCGGCCGAAATAATAGTCATTTGCCTCCAAGAACAAATTGAAATGATTCTGCGTCATACGACAAATGAGAGCCATCGGTTTTAACTTCTTTCCATATTTAAGCAATTTATCTATTCATAGGATGATTCCGTGATGTAAAACATGCCACGATTTCCGTTTCTAATTGAAATGAACACTCGCATGTTTGCTTTGTAAAATGCTTTGTGTTTAAAAAATTCAAATTGTAGCATCGGCAATACTACAGATGCGTTGGTAGGTCAAACCAGTGAAACGTGGAGGGCAACTATCTCCATGCAAAACACCATGATTTTATACATTTTATTTTCAGGAAATGCAAACATTTTATATTTATGCGGCTTACATTTGTGCAAAATTGATAGTGATAAAGAGTTTGGAATAAAAACTTTTTGATGTTTTTTAAATGAATTTAGAGCAAAAGTTAAAAAAATCATTTATGGAATTAAATTATTAAAATCGTAGACAATGTAAAGAGTTTGAAATAAAATCATTTTGTTTTTTTAATGAATTTTAAGCCAAGACACAAAATCATTTGTATCGTTGGTGATCAGACCATATATATATAAAAGTCAATCATTTTGTGAAACATACATTTTTTGAAAGTGGTCACGAAATATCGGCGACAACGCCATCAGATATTAACTACACTTTTTATGGTTAATCTGCACTTGTTTGTTTCATCTGTGCGCAAAACAACACGTCGCTTATAAATCATGTTCTATTCGTTGTAAAGATCCAATGGATCCAATGTATTCGATTATGTATCCATTCAAATGATATGCTGGATGATTAAGCGCAATTTGCCGACGATTGGGGATGGAGAAGAATCTGCTACAAATTGGTCTATGCCTTTTAATGTGTAAAATAGCCATTCGAAACTGAATCATAGCCAAAAATATATTCTAATCGTAAAACGTGAAAAATTGACTACAATCAATTTTTTATCTTGGGTAGAACTGGTTTCTTTTTTCTTTCTTAGTCGCGCGCATTCGCACAAATAATAATAATTATTATTATCAAACTGTTCGTTTTTAATCTCTATCCTTTTTTCGCGATCGTTGCAAACTCTCTTGCTTGCCCGCTCGCACAACAATTTGTTAGCTGTTGTCATTTTTGCAATCTATTTTGTATATTCACCGTCTTCTTTGCCGTTTTTTTTTTTGCGTTCACGTCTCTTTCTCTCTCTCGCTCTCTTTTCAAATCGCCTCATATTTGCATAATCTTTTTTTGTTGAAGCTCATAATAGTTTTATTACCTAGCAAAAATATGCTGATTTCCATAATATAACCGGGGTCGGTTATTCATTCGGCATCTTTGCAAGATTAATGTCATTCAATTTTGCAGTTATTTTTGGTTAGTTGTTTGGCATGTAAAAAATTCTTTTTTTTTGTTCGCAACTCAAATACACAGTTTGCGTAAAGCGACTTGTTGGCGATTACTGCACCATTCTCTCGCTCTCTTTCCATCTCTAGCGTCTGATCGATTGTCTGATTCCAAATCATAAATCTAAAATTATCTCCGGTTGAACCATCAAAAGCGTCGAAAGCCATGCTCGCTTCATGTGTTCGTTGAGATTCGAAGTTGTTAAGTTTTTGAGTTCGAATTCAGTGATAATTTGAGTTGCAAACACCGAATTATTCCACAAAAAAGATGTGATGCATACATTCGACCTTTTACATTTTGATATTATCTATTTTTATTCACATAAACAGTCGTTATAAATTCGATAATTATTTATTTGACGGTGTGCCGACGAGCGCGATAGTTTCGCACGAAAAAAAACGTGAATTTTGACTAATTAATTAGCCAGAGGTACCATTTTTATGTTAATGCATAATCACATGATTCCAAACTCTCAACTTAAATATCATTCTCAAAACGTTTACTTCAGCGAAAAACTCTGAATGCATGCAACCTACTCGAAAAAAAAAAACATATTTGTGTTTTGGAAGACATTTCAATATTTTTGGCTATCTTAATTTTGATAATCGACTCATTTCGACACCAACGAAATCGACAGAGAAAAAAAGTATATATCGGTGATAACCTTTCGTCTAACCTTTGGTAATCTTTTTGTCTGAAACCAAGTGCACTAAACATGTATTTGGTGCACACTGATCCAATCGATTGCAATTCCACATTGAAACGAAACTAAACGAAACCAAAACGAAACAAAACCCATAAAAAGTAGCATATATCGGTCAAAATGATCAAAAACTTTTCGTTAAATTAGTTCCTCAACAAGTCGACCAAGAAGAATGTTTTACAACCAGAAAATATTTTGAGTTTTTTTATCTTTATCTATGGTCTCTCCCATGCCGATAATCCGGTGCAATGTGAAAATATAATCTCTCGCTGAATGGTAATAAAAGATGCGAACGAACAAGAACCGAAAAGAAAAACAAAACTGAGAATGGTGCGGTGAGAAAAGAATAAGAAACTCTTTTTATCGATTGAGTGCGCACAGAGAGTTTAGTAGTTTGTTTTTTTGGTATTTTTCGATTATGGCCCACTGATTACGCTCTCTTCGTTTTATTTGAATTTAATAATTTTCGAAAAGATGCTTCGTATATATGTGAATGACTGAAAACCTACTTTGTTCGGTTGTTGAAGATCGAACAGCTGCCAAAAACTCGAATCGACCAAAGAAATCATCTTCATTTTCTCTGTGTCTCTCGCTCTCCGGTTACGCTTTATCTTCGATTCGTCTTCTTTTTATATATCATTTATTGTTGTTATTATGCATTATTTCGTATTTATTATGTGAGTATGATTTTTATTTGGTCCATAGTTTTGATTGATGCAATCCACTTTTATACGAAATAAACGAAAAGATACTATGTGTGCGCGTACAAGAGATGGATGGTTTGCTGGTCGCATGTAATAAAAAATCAAGTATCATTGAAATTTGGTGAAAAGAAGAGAATCAGCCACGCAGCTAGATACAAACGCACTGCAAGAAACCAACGAATCGATCGTTCACCGATTTTTCGTTTTCGGGTGAAATATTTGGTCGTTGTTGTTCACAAAACTCATACATCAATTCGTCGACATTGAAGAAATCAGTCATTCAGTGCTGTTGGCACAGCATGTGCAATCGATGTGTGTTGTGCGCTGCATTGTGTGTGTGTGTGTGTGTGTGTGTCATGAAGAAAAAGGAATTTGCGCACTGAAGCCGAAATAAGATTTCATTGTCGTTTAATCAAGCATCACCGAAAATGCGTCGGTATAATAACCGTCTCAATATTAAGCATCTCCCATAGATACTTTCCAATATAGCGACTATTAACTCAAATCAAAACACCGATTTGATGAAGTCGTTTTGAAAATTAAATTTCGTAAAAATTCATTTGCGTCAAAAGCGTTTAAATTTCAAGAAAAAAAAATGTAATTAAGATTGATATTACTCTGTGGAAGTTAACACTTTAACGTTGTTTTTATTATAATAAGACATTATCACTGCTCGGCGCATGTACAAAAATAAGCAAATTTTCTGCATACGGAAGATGCAATTTACGAATGAAATTATTCAAAATTCATTCATATATGCAAATGAAGATCATGTAATTGCGTTTGCTTTTTATTTTCGAACATGTTTTTAACAAATTTCTTCGCTCCTCCTGTATGCTCTTATTAAAAATCGAAAGAAAATCGTCGAAAATTAAGTCTTCTCACATTAGTTGTGGTTTCTGTTGCCTGTCAAATTTCGAAGAAGAAGAAAAAAATGGGTAAAATTGCTGTCGATATCGAAAGATTGAAAATTAATTTTAAAAAATGAAATTGTTTCGAATTGTTGTTGGTCGTATAAGTAGCATTTACGGTAAAGGAGCAATTTAGCTGGTTTGAGCATACAAATTCATTACATTTTCGGTTTGTAATTACATGGTCAATCTTGAGTGCACATATGTCTGGTGCACGATAATTTTCGGTACGAAATAATAACAAGAAAATTGATATATTCGTCGATTGGATCGGTTAGCAAAGCCATACTTTTTTTTTATATCGATTTGTGTTCATCGTATCTTCGTCCGTGGTCAACTGGCCATACAATGTAAACCGAATATTTATATCGAAGTGAAACTTTGTTGCTTTCCGGACAATTATTTCATGAACGTTCAAACGGTCAATTAACTTCAAAGGAGAATAGAATTGGCAGTTATTTCTATGATTTTTTTTCAACTGATGAAATTTCATTGCAGCACATGCTTTGCTGTCATAAAATGGGTATCTCTCTGCGTATTGTTTTAAGATGTTTTTGCTACCTGTTTTTACCTATGTCGTTTACCCTTTGTACCCGGCTGCTGCAGCGAATAACGCTGCAAAAAAATCACATCCAATTATCAAGGAAAAAACTTCATTTACAGTCAGTTGTTCGATGCGCAATGCACACTTGCCGGTATCTCGCCTTTCGGTGTGCTCGTTCGTTTCATTCTTTGTTGAATTGTGGCTGCGTTTTTTTTGTATGCATATATGTATGTTTTGGCTGTTACATATCTTACAACTGTTTGTCGTGCAATGCATTCGCAATCGATATTTGATGTTTCGTAGCACTGTTGCATACTTTGTTTATTTAATGATCTGGTAATAACGGTAATTAAATCGATACGTATTCAATAAAACTGTATCGAATTTATTAACCGCAAATTGAATGTGTGTTATTTTCTTCTTCTTTCCTCTCCTTGGCATTGTCATTCTGCTTTGTTGCGGGAAGGGCCGGCGCGATATCAACCAAACAACTGTAGGCGAACACCAACTGACGACAAAAGGATAGGTGTATTTTTTCCATTTTGGTGGCATTTTTTATGTATTTTGTTCGAAAATCGCTCGTGGGCTCACTTTTTGTTCACCTCACTTGCATTTCGGTGGCGAGAGCCTGCAGAAAATTTAATGATAGAGATGTTGAACGATTAATTGACATCCATCAATTGGATGTGTGTTTTTTTCCTCCTTAGCGTTGCTCTTACCCAGATGCAAACAATGCATACGGGAGAGAGTTGACAAATACCAACTGACGAATAATTGATAGGAGAATTTTTGTCATTGTTTCATTTTTCAGATTTGTTTTTTTTTTTTCGTTCGTAAATCGTTTCATGGAGTTGATTTCCACTTGAACTGACAATCTGCAGAAAATTTAATGATAGAGATGTTGAACGATTGATTGACATTCGAAATGTATGTGCGGTCTACCTAAATTTGCTAAAAAAATTAAAATTGTGGTGTAAAATTGTTGGCATTTTTTTACATTGTGTTCGCGTAACCATGGTTAAAAACGGGTAATCAGTAATGCATAAGTGGTATTTTTCGATTTGTTCCACTTTCGAATGGCGTGGCACTATACACAATCATTTCATCGATGTCAGGTTTCTCTTTTTTCTCTTGCTTTTAGTTCAAAACACGCCTTAAAAGTACACAAAAACATGAACGACATGATTGAAGGCTAAATCCTTTTTGAAGAAATGAAATCCTTTTGATAAATAATACAAAAGCCAGCCGCAAACAAATCATTCAGTGAATGAAATTGAGCCACGATGAAATGGAATGTATTGAATTTCTTTGATTTATGCTCGACTTCAAGGTTTACATTTCAACAGATTGCCGCAAATGATTCGCAAATGTATTTTAATTCGAATAATAAGAAAAAGCAACAATATGTTCAATCCCCAAATATGATTTAATCATAGACAAACAATGCGGGAACAATACCAAAAATATATCATAACAAAATGTCGTACAAATTGTTTGCGAAACGGTTATTGATTCGTTTTATGTGCGCTAAATGGTAAACCAGATATCGAAACCCTTTTGATCTATGTATCTGTATACAGGGTGGTCCATAATTCCATGTCAATATTTTCACAACATTTT
>NW_022198211.1:1551052-1572877 GCF_009176525.2 Contarinia nasturtii | reverse complement strand
GTTTGCGCCGTGTAAAATCAGCGCGCGATCGTGGCGGCTCACCAAATGGAAAAACGTAAAACAAAGAAATTAATCGAGAATACGAATCGGTAAACAGAGAGGAAGCGAACAAGATAGAGAGAGAGAGAGAGAGAGAGAGAGAATCGACTCCAACAAATCACGGTGAGTGCGCGCATTTTGTTGTTGTGGCCTAATGAACACAACTCTTTTTTTTTTCTCTCGTTCTATGCCGTGGTTCTTTTTGTTTTTTACATTTTTCATCGAAATCGAATCCCATTTGTGCAATGTAATTTTCATTCTAACTTGGTAGGCTATTAGCATTGGTAGCTACCAACTAATAACCAGCTACTTTGTGGCCAAAGTGAATATTGAAAATAATTATATTTCTTTTTTTTCGTCTCTCGCCTCACCACGGCGAGCAAATAGCATATAAAGTGTTGAATGTTGTGTATATTTCAGCATATAATGATGCGGCCGTATTCAAGATCGTTTGAATGAACGGCTTGAACTGAAGAATTATTAATAACAATGTAATACATGTGCTGTTAGCATCACAATGTGCAGCACATTGTTTTAAAGCTCGAGAAAACCGTTTTTGAACAAAATTCATTCCATTTGTTTGCATTTGTGGTTCGTTAGTGATCTCTTTCGTTCGTCGAAAATGTAAGATGTGATGCCACTTCGGCCAATCGCTCACTGATGTGGCGGGGCTGACTGGAAATCAACATCATCACTCTCGCAATGCTGACGATAAGTGCTGCCATTCTGATCAATCTCACTGACGAGCACATCTTTTACGCGTCATCTCTCCAGCGTTCCATTTAGGAAAATTACTTTTAATGAGTAATACATATTTTCGTGTGGATATTGATTACTGACGCTTGCCGCCGCCTGATTACATTCAACCGATCGAACACAGAAACTCAGAGAGATCAACCTTCAATTTCGACTTCAGAATGAATAAACAGAAAATTTCCGATCAAATTTTTGAAGAAGAAATGAATTTCAAGTCATTTCATTCATATGCGCCACGTTGACGGCCATCGGTTCGTTTTATCTCGCTAGCATAAGAAATTGTCCCACTAATGGCAATTCGGTTTTTTGTATATGTGTGTATGTGTTTTGCTCATTATTCCATCGAAAATTGATTATCATCATTGCTTGAGACAATGACGATTCGTGTTGGCTGATGGATGACGTTCTATCTATTCGTTTAGTTGGTGTGAAAAAAATTGAAGAGGAGGAACTTGACTGCAAAAATCATTTTTTCAAAGCATACAAGACAAGGAAAACAAATCCATTAGTGGACCTCAACTTGCTAATGGCGAATGCAAATATCGTCTCATTTAATAAGGTGCTTCTAAGCAAGTCTCATGGTCTAAATGACTTTGATTAGATGTACATAATTCGAGATGTTTTTTGCACTTTTGTTTTATCGAATATATTCAAATTGAAATGAGCACTTTTTTGGATGCAGGATGTAGTTTTTATTTCTGAATCTGCGAGTTGCTTATTTTTTTGGTCAAAATGCTCTGCTTTCTCAAAATTGGATTTGTTCAAATTCAATATTGACGTTTCAGTTCGAATTTTCAATGGACACAAACAATGAAAACATTTCGTAATTCAATTCTGTTGAGTTTTAAGATTATTAAATAAAGACCGAACACATTTGACAAGGCCAATATTTTTTCTTTCCGGTTGATTTTTGTTCACAATGGTCTTTCATTTTCCTGTGCTGAACATTGCATTCGAACAATGCAACGAATCTGAACAAAAGAATTCTATTAATTTTTGTTTCGAAAAATTGGGTGCTTATGTAATCGTGCTACTGTGAGAAAAAAAAATTGCAATGGAAATTGAAACCATGAAGAATGCGGAGAAAAAAACTACAGCTCGAAGAGTATACAGCCCGGTGTTTCCGGGTGTCTTGTGACTTTTGATTAACATTTCACCTACGCAACTACTTTAAATGGTTGCAACAACAAAAAACGGATCATTCCGAACATTTAGAAAAGAGATTGTTTTCTATTATAACGACGGTTCATATAGTTACAAATCCTTCGAGCCAGAAGTTCAGTACATTTTGATGAGAAAATTATGGATTATCTCACTTATTAATCTGATCAACAATTTCGGTGTGTTCAATACTGTTAACAAGATTTTCGAAAGATAAACGTTTCGATGAGCAAAACAAAATAATAAAAAAAACAAGATTCTGGTCCACAATTGCATTTTTGCAGATTTGTTTTTCTTTTCACAACTTTTGTATATATTGCAAGGGATTGACATAAAAAGAAACTACTTGTTGTTCTTCGTTCACATGTGCAGAACATCAAAAAAAAATCCATAGAATTGGAGGCAAAGAGAACCGCCAATAGGTTTGTGTGAAATCGAGAAAAAAAAACAGAAAGAATAACAAAACAAATGATGCAACTGCAGTACAAAAGGTCGATGATGCACAGGTAGAAGATACGAAAAAAAACTATCATCAAGCGTTTTCTTATCTCTCATCTCATTTGCTGGATTTTGAATGAAGTGATGAAGCCAAAATGGTTAATGTTGATAACTGTTTTGACGATTTTTGATGAAATTGGCTATAAAAAAGGTCGGTTGAAATTGGTGAAATATGCAATCAAGGGCTGACGATTCTTCTTTCATACATTTTTTCATCGTTTTTTCCCAGAAAACGGTAAACATCGTTAGAATTGGCCCTTTTCGTTTAAGAACAGGATTTTGCAGAAAAACCAACAGTAGCTGAGATGTGATCTGAAGACGGAATGATGATTTGCATTTCAAACCAAGATGAATTATGTGCGGTGCTAACTGAATTGGGTAAGATGTGAAAAAAGAGGGGTTCGAAATGTGTTGTAACAACGTTGTTTTATGGCACGGTCATTCAATTTATTATGTGTATGTTTAAGAATTTAACGTTGCATAAGAAATCTTTTGAAAATGCATCGAAAATCAATATTGATTGTTGCCAGTATGCGATGCATATTGATTTGGAGTCGATTGGCTATTGCAATGAGCCGTCGAAGTGAAGAAAGTTCGGAGACCCTATAGTCTTGCAAAAATATGTGAACTTTTGAACGCAAGATCATAAGGTCATCAACCGCCGTTCCTCTCCATAGTCGTTTTGAAACGACACAAACAAAACACACACACACACGATACCAATTCATTCGGCGGCAAATGTGAATGAAATGAAGCAACTGCTGATTTGGTGGCAAAACAACTGCTATTTTAGCCCGTACGCTCAATAGCTCAAGAGAAAAGAAGTTGATTTTCTCCTTTGGGTCGGCTTGATTTTTATGCAAAATCACACTTGGATTGGAATATACCGCGTGAGGCGCATTTATGGTCACACATCTGCCGCATTTGTTTATCTCAAATGCTTGATCAGTTACAACGCACTTTTTGCGTTTATTGTTTGTGCAGCGAATCGCAAATGTGTCTGTTATTCAAGCCGAGAGAAAGAAAGAAATGAAAATAAACTCCTGATTTTTAGTGAAATTTAGCACGCTTTATGGATATACTTCGCACAGAAAATCGATCATAAAAATTGTCATAAAAATCACATTTGGTGTTATTCAAAGGATTTTAATGCAAAAAAAGAATCAATATCTGGTCACCTGATAGAAGCGCGACTGTGTTTTTATTCTTGGGAAAAAAATTGATTAGCAAACGAAATGATTGCATATCTACGTTTCGAATTTCATGACCAGCATGTGTTTATGCTGAACGCAGTCCGATTCATTCTACAAAATCAGCTCATTAAATTACTAGCAATGTGTATTGTGTATACATGTGCGTGTGTTCTTTGTTAGCCATCATCAACTTCATTGAGTTAGAGTCGTATTCCGGTCTCTCTATGTTCCACTCGAAGTAGTAAATGAATTAAGAACCGAGAATTATTCGCCTGATTTCTTTCTAGCATTTATTCTAAATGTGATTTTGATGGTATGTGTGCGTGAGCTCACATTGCAATGCATATCTAACAACAACAACAACATCGTAGGTAAGAACTTTGAAATATAAATATTGTCTATGGTTCCATTCTTTTATGACGATAGAGACAGAGGCAATGAGAGGGATGGAGAGAGAGAGTGAGTGAAGCGCACTTGGATGAAACGCGTATATACATCTATACCGGTTTCCTTTCATTTAATGGTTCGTTCATTTCGAGAAGTAAAATGTATTTATTACGTGGTGTGTCTGCGCTGCATGAAAAAGGACCGAAAGGAATTACGATACACAACGAGAGACGGAGAGAGAGCAAGCGTATTTGTGTATGAGTACGAGCACATGTGTATCATCGAGAGAAACGTGGGAAAATTCAATGGATGTACGAGGATGTTTCAAGGAGCTCAACATTAACATCATGAACAAGAGCAATAAATGAATGCGCGCAGGACAACACACTTTGAAAATGATGACAACGACATGGATGATGATGCATGCCATGTCTCTATTGAAGTGCTTAAAATTGAATAAAAGCCAGTTTATTTGATTGCATACGAAGACCGAACGACGCAGACAGAAGACACGGTTTTTCGACCGACGAATGCAGGTAGTCCTTTCGTTTTCTCGTGAATCTCATTTTTTTTCCATTGGATAATTTTATTTTTGAAAAAAAATCTTCTAATTTTTCGCCAACAAACACGCGCTTTCACTTTGACCGATTTGGTTGAGGTTTTTTCTCTCGTGCATTCAAAATTTACAAAGTGCACGAAAATGAAGAATCACAGCATAAAAATAAAGTTTTACAAGAGACGAACAAAAAAAATCCATGAACTTTTGCGTTCGTCAGTGACATCATAGCCGAAGCAAATGAGAGTCGAAAAAAAATATTTCATTTCGTTTTACGTCATGTTTCATATCATTTGGGTAATTGTTGAAATCGTTTTTCTGCATTTATTGCACATTCTTCTTCTTCATGATGATAAGAAAAAGCGGAATGGCTCATAAAATCGACTGAAATATTGTATGCATGGTGCAAGGGTTATGCAAACTTTTGGCAATTTAGCCCGTAAAAAACTTTCTTAATCCTTTCGCTTTACACAAAATGGTTACGAAACCGAATTGTTCGATGCAGCCAAATGCATTTTATTACCAAGAAGTGCACTAAAGCAATTAAAAGTATTGCTACACAAACAAACAAATAAACAGGGACGAAGGATTCTCTCTTTCTCTCCATCGTCGTCGTCGTTGTCGTTGTTGTTTGAATATCATTTTGTGCAATTACTTTCGACTTTCTTTGGTGCCCTCTCTTTTGTTGCGTTTTTGCCACGAATGCAACTGTGCACAAATGCATGAAATTCCTCATAAAATGTTATTTATTGTAAACAGCTGTCCAAAAATACGCTCGACCGAAGTTGAAATGTTGCTACTGCCATCGATGAGCGCACAAAAATCAAAATGCAAACTTTAACTTTGTTAAATTCCGAAAGATTGAAAATGCAATCGACCATTCTTCAAAGCAAACAGAAGAAAAGTTCGCCTTTTTTGTTTTGAGTAAACTGAGAGAGAAAATTCATTCATGTTTTTTGGTTTGTGTGTGTGTCGATAGTTTGGTGTATGTCATCGAAGAGACAACGACGAAAACAATGAAAGAAATTGTAAAAAAGGGACATGCAAACAGTAGGTGACAAATGCAAAAAAAAAACTGCAGGTAAACAAAATTCCTGGCGTAAAAGCCAACCACACGCACACAACAAGAGATACACTTGCTAGGAAGAGGCTCTCGAGTTGAAGCCGAAAAAAAAGTATGTAACTCTTTCTACTTTTTTCTCCATATATGTTTGTCCCTCTGCATGCGACCGTCTTTACAATGTTCTTTTGTTCGTTGGTTGTATTTTTTGCCAGGCGTAAATAAAACCGAGCAATTATTGTGCATTATGGTTTGTTTGTTTGTTCATCGAATGACATAGATAACATTCAGCAAAAAAACAAGAAGAAGAAGAAGAAGAATAGAAATAAGAAATGTTTTCTTCATGTTATTATTGGTGATTCTCTGTATCTGCCTTCAGTTGGTTTCATTTCCTACTTCATCTCTCTCTCTCTCGGTGTGTGTGTCGTTCATTCAAACTAATTGGCTTTGTCGGGTCGTTTGTTTTTTTTCTTTATGTTTTGTTTTTGTTCAACTCTTCGCTATTTTATGATATTGTTTATTGCCTGTTGCCTACCCAAAACAATGTTGCACCATTCTACAACATATCTACAATTCGATTCGCTTCTTTCTCTCTGCCATCGAAATACTCGATTGGGTAAAGTTAAAACCAGCAGAAGAGATAACCCAAAAAAAGGATTATTTCCATTGTTTTTTTTTTATGAACAAACGCAAAAGAAACCATTACACACGTTAGAGAAAGAAAAGAAAATGCTTTTAAGTACGAAGAGTTAATTTTGCACGTAGAAAAAAAAGAGAGTGAATCATCGAAGCGATTGGGATTAAGTGATTTGAGTGTCGATTTAGATGTTGATTCAAGTCAACAAGATAAAAATTGTCACCGCCAAATTGATCGTAGTGTCTCCTGTTCAAACAAATATGTCAACATTTAGACATGCTGCACCGTGTGAAGCCAAACCCAAGTGAATTTATAATTCACAAACATAACATTCCAATTGATTTATCATTTCATTTTTTCTTCATCGTTCGATCGCCTTCACTCCATCGTGCGATGGATGTATTAGCCAAATCAGGTGGGAATTATAATAATTAAACAAAAAAGTTTCGTTTCGTGTTCATGCAGCGAGAGCAATTTTCTAATTTGACAAAATGTTATATACTTTTATCGACAGAAATCCCAATCATGATAAACATTCGGCAATCAATTATTTGCACGAGTTGCTATGCAAAATAATCTGCTAATTTCCATATTCGAGTGGCAAAGACGAGCTGCAAGAACGCAACATGCCAAATACACAAACATCTGTCTCCGTCTTTCTCGCTCGCTGTCACACAGTGAGCGCGGGGAAAGAGAATCGTGCAGCAATTAAATTATATTAACATAAATATTCAACAGTTTCATATACTCCTGTGCCGTTAGTTCGCATCATTTACATTTTTTAAACAAAATATCTCTATTCATGTCATTTTGTTTTTGATAAAGTTAAAATATAATTTTTGCAATTCTTTTTGTGCTGAATATTGTTGTTTTTTGCTTTCTTATTAAATAGCAAAATGTTGTACATACATCGCTGATTATGGTCTTTTTTCCTCTCTTAAAAACCTTCGATGATATTGATCTTGAATGTATCCATTTGACGAAAAACCTGAATCGTTTCTTTTTGGTAAACTATAATTACCACCAACATCAATGTTATATGGGTACGTGGCACATGATAACGAGAGAGTTATCAAAGTGCAATATGAAAATGTGTATTGTGCGCGCGCAAGTGTGAAAGTGTCGATTAATTCTGGCACGCGAATTTAGCTCATGACCTTCATTGGTGGTTATTTTTGAATTACAATGACGTCATTTGCAACTAAATAAACCCGTTGAATTTTGGCCAAAAATATTATCGACCATATTCAAGTAAACGGCTGATGACCGTCAATCACGCTCAACATGTATATTTATGGACAGCACACAAATATTTCGTCATTTATTATTCTCGTGAACATCATCTGCTTTAATGATGAGTGAAATAAAAGTGAGAAAGAGACATGACGGAAAAATAGTGTCATATGCTGGCCACAAAAATCCAGTCGCGTTGCTATTTCGAAAGGAGTTAATGCACAACAATAATTAACAAACATTTGCATACGAAAAGAATTTAATGATCGAAATAAAAATTTATTGGTTTTGAACTTCACGGGTTATTTTACCGTAAAATTCCATCAAACAATAAAATATATTCGACAATTCGATTGTAGCGAATCTTTTATTTTTATCAAAAAATTATTCAATTTTAAGTGATAACAAAATATGGTCAGTTTCTTTGCGAATCAATGATGTTCAATATATACCGTGAGCATAAAGAAGTCATTTCCATTCCAATACAATTCTATTTATAAATTGCAAACGAACATCTTCGATTCATAAACGATCTGACATGAAAAAACTGTATTTTTTTCTCTTTTTTGTGTGTGAAATCATAACATGAAGATTTGTAAAGGAAGAAAAAAAAAGATAATAATTGGATATAAAAAAAGAGTCAAAATAAAGTCGTACTACTCTTAAACGCGTGCCCTCATTTGATCAGCACCTTTTTTTGTGTGTGACTCTTGTTTTAATAAAAATTACACGTAAAAAAAACTACAGCCCATCACACTCGGAAATAACAAAAAAAGAGCATGGCGCTTTCCGACGGTAATATTGGCATGATGCCGTTTTTTTCTCAGTTCATTCTGGTCACAGAAGTTAAACAAATGTGTGAAAGAAAAAAAGGCCCATCAGAAAAAAAACAAACAAAAAAAAAGCTGAAGAGAAAAAAATGTGTTCTCTACATTCACACATATCCCATCAGTTCATTCTCACTCTCGCTTTTTCGTCGGCAGTCGTTGTGTGCCGCTTTTCGGTGCGATTTGTATGTTTCGGAGCACAAATCAATAGTAGAAACCACCACAAATGTCGATACCGTTTGATTAAGTGCCGACACAAAAAAAAAGAAATGAACTTTACAATACAAGAAGTGTGCTCTTGTTTCGTGTTCGCAATTGTCAAAAGATATTTTGCTTGTTCATTGAGTCGTGGCTTTTGTTCGGCACGTAAAGTAGGAAACATTAGAAGCTGTAAGAAGATGTGCCAAGGCATTTTCTTTTCATTTGAATATAATTCATGTAACGTAAATTGGCTGACGCATGTTAAGTGTAAGCAATTAGGGTCTGGTATAAAAAAACAGAACTGGCAAAAAATGAGCAAATTCTGTTCTGACCAATGCACACTCACCCAACGCAGGCAGCTGTATCTTGCACACAGTCGTAATCATAAAATGTGCGCTTTAAAACACAGCACAGGCGAAAAAAAAAGTTATCTCTATTTTATCGCTGTTGGAACGTCTCTCTCGACTTTATTACCAGAGCGGCACATTCAACAAGAGGAAAGGGTTTTTTCCTCTCTTTTTCTCCCGTTCCTTTTATTTGTTGGAAAACATAAAAGAATCGAGTGAAGCTTCTGTGATTTTTGTGCGATTTGAAGCGGAGAAACTTGCACGTTTTCTGGAACTTAAATGACATTATTTTTTTTTTGTTCAAATGGAATATTCATTCGCATACAAGTGTGGTTAAAAATGAAGCGAGTATTTTGAATTTTTTTATTATTCTAATTCATTGTGAGCGGGAGCGTTGAAACCCAGTCATCTGAAAGTGAACGTTAAAGTTTTTCAATGAAATTTGCTTTTTTCTCTTCGTTGCCCTTATTTCTTATCTTTCTGCGGCAAAGGCTGTTCGGTAAATGAATTTTTTTTCATTTCGTCGGTCGCCATTCTTTGAATTTTAATTTTTCTGTGTCTAATTTTTATTCGAGTTTATGGACAAGTGGCGCTTGCATTTTTGTCGCGCGAGTTGGTGTATCGTCGTCACTTGGTCGAGCAAAGAAATGATTTTAAGTACTGATATCCGGTTACGAACTAATGTGCCGTCAACAACGAACTGTTTTGAATGAACTTTTGCCATGTCGAATTCTGGCGCACACAATTTGAACAGAAAACGGAATAAAAACCGAAAAAAGAACCTTTTGCATTTGAAAGTTGGTGTGTGCCATTTTTCCGTTCAAGCAACGGCAATGGCGAACGGGAAAAAATAAACGTAAAATGAAAAATTGTCTTTACAATCCAATGGCGATGATGATGTTGGTTTCCTATATATATACTCGCACGCGTTTCTTTCTTTGCTCTCTCTTTCTATCGTTATCTCGAATAAATTGAGCGCAGCACTCACTCTTTCGCCATTTCGATTGCATTCATGGTTGTCCCTCGCCGTGTTGTCGAGTCACATCTCCCACTCCATCGTATTTGGCTTGTCTTTAAAAAGTTTTAATTAAAAAAATCCAGAATATCGAGGGTGAGTTTGGAATATATCGTTTATAAGAATATACAATCGACGAACGAAGTGCTGTATGGCTCGATTTTTTTCGCTATCCTGTTTGTTATTTTTTTTTCTTCTCCCGTTTGTTTATCGTCCATTCGATCTATGATGTTGCCAAGTCTCTCAATTCGAATCGTTCGTTTCTCCGGCACCGCTGAATTTGATATCGAGTTAAATTTTTTTTAATATCCTCCTTTGTCTTATTTGGGGCTATTTTTCTTCTTGTCGTTGGTTGTTTTTTATTTGTTCGTATGAATTTTTCTATGGCTGTCACTGGCAATGCCATCGACTACCACCGTTTCATTTTTAATATATGCGTGACGCTTAGTTGGTCTCTGTAATTTTAAGCTACGAACACAAAGTAAAAAAACCCACCGAAATAAGTGAAATACAATATTTCACTAGCGCATACGATAAAAAAGAATAAAAATTACAATGTGAGAATACAATGTGGTGCTCTTAACAACCCGCCTTCGATTTCGATTCGATTTTTTTTCATTGCGTGGCAACAAATGGACTTCTTTATTAATGGCTACCCTCTATATGTACTGAAAACACATTTAAAAAGTATATTTTTTCTCGTTTTATTTAAAATCGCCTTTAAATGCATTTGAAGGTATTGTACGTATTTATCCTCAATTTGTTACAGCTGAAAAAAGGTGGTGGTACACACGCTTTTTATTGCTCAGAAATTGCAAAATGGTGTTTCCATCGTTGCCGACAGTTTTTCAACTTTTAACGTGAAGCTTCACATTTATTGTATTCACATCTTTTTCAAACTCTCGTTCGCCCACTCTTCTCTCTTTAGTGAAACACTAAGAAAATAAATATTTAATTGAATCTCCAATTAAATTTGGCATCCTCACAAAGTAGCTCGTTTATCGGCAGATTATTCGTTATAATGTAATAATAAATTTATTTCTGGAAAATCCATTTAGCAAAAGCTTTATTTTCATAATCGGTTTCATTTAAAAATGAAAACTAAAATCGTCAAAGAAAATAATCGTCTATTTTTATATTTCAATTTCTTACAATCATCAAACGGGCGTTAATGACTCTATTTTTAAAATCGACACGAAATTGTCATTTGCATAGGTGCAATAAAAAGAGAGCAGCATTAAGGTGTCGTAACTTGTGTCTTATACTTTTTTTTTTAATTTTTTTTATTTGTAAACGCGTTTCTAAAACCGGTCGAATCGTTGATCGTTTCATTGAACAAAGCAAAACAACAGCAAAAACAATCTGTTTGATAGAGTTCGGGCTACTGAATGAAATTCTTAAAATTCAAGAGACGAAAAGTCTCTCTTGGCGCATGTACGTATAAAAAACGCCGTAAAAAATTGAGTGCCAAATAAAAAAAAAATCAAGTTCAAATAATGGGAGACACGTACAAAGCAAAAAGTCCGCTTAAAAAAATGTAAACATTGTTCACACACACTCCACACTCTATTAGTACGAAAGAAAAAAAAAACACAGACAAATAAGAGAAAAAAACCAAACAAAAAAAGAGGCAAAGAATCATGGCAAAAAAAATGTGACGAAGAAAAAAAACCGTTGAAATAAATAGGAGCGGCAGAAAAATACGCACACTTGGATTCCTAATGAAAAAAAAAAAAACTACACACACACAATTTCCCACAGACGTTAATCGGTATGCCGCATGCAATGGCACTTTGTTGCATTTTCGGCATTCGTAGTCTGTGGGTAGAGTGTGAGCATCGGAGGAATTCCAATTGTTTTCGCCAATTACTATTTATTGTGCGGCCGAACACACACACAGAAAGGTGAAGAAGTATGTCCACTGTCCAGGATGATGATGATGATGACGATTGGAATCAAAATGAAACAAAAAAAAACATAAACATAAAAAACGCAAAGCGAAGAATCAATTTGAAAAATTGCCTACAAAATTGAAATAGACGTGTTCACCACATGAAATAAAAACAATGCGCCAGACTCTCTGAGCCGCAAATAAATAATATGAGCTGTATCTAGAAAAGACAAAAAAAAATCAATGAGTTACGCTTTAAAATCGAGAAAGCGACAGTTTTTCATCGTCGTTGTGCTCATGTTTACGCATGTTTTTCATCTTCGGTTCGCTTGTTGTCTTTTCGATTTATGTTTATTCCGAAGACGGTCGTTGGCATCAGATAGAAAGAGAGAAAAAAACGTCAATAAAATATTAATGTTTATTTAAATAAAACAGAGGACAACATAAAAAACACGACCAGTGCCAGCTCAGAGCAAGGCATAACGAGCTCAGACATCGAGCATGTATGTACTAAAAAAAGAAGAGATTCGTAAGAACGAAAAAATGCCTCCAAACAGCAAACAGCTTCTGTGTACATCAAATGCAAAAGATGGTAAAATAAAACAACGTCGCAGTGGTCCGTAGTATTATACAACGAGAGCAGTCAAAAAGAATGTTTGTATTTTTCAACTTTTTTCTACAATTCACTGCAGTGCGTTTGTCTTAATGTGCTCTTTATCTGATAAAATGTCTTTTCCTCCTCTATAAAAAAAATCTATCCCTCTCTTGAGATAAAATAAAAAATCCATCGTCTTCCATCTCATATTCGACTGAATGTGTCAGTGTGAAGAAGTAAGTTTCAATCGTAAGCGAATTACCGATTGTAATTGTGCACGTATCATGTCTGGAAAAAAATTCTACTACTTCTGGCAGGGAAAAAAGGAGAAATCGACCGATATTTCCCTCTCTCCACTGAGCAACATAAAAAAAGAGAACAAATGCGGTGACGAAACAGGACAAAGACTGTAGCGAGAGCAGCAAAAAATTCATTCAAATTGGAATAGATTCAAGTCATACGAAAAAAAGAGTGAACTAAATCATCAACCATATGATTCAGAACGAGAAATACGGAGTGGCGCTCATCCTAAACCAATACACACAAATACAGCTCGCATGGATGTGTATTGACGAATAAAAAAGTGCCGTCGCATTCTAAGACTCAGCACATCTCTTTCCGTTTCTTCAAACGACATGTGTTCGATCCAATTTTTTTTCTCATTCACCGTGCAATAGTCGTTCATTTTTTTCTCCGCTTTTTTTTCCATACCAATCAACATACAATTGAACCATTTTTTTGTTTCTCATCACTTTGGTTTATCGCTTGTATTTGTAGTGCACGCGCACATGATTCTCATTCAGATTTTTAGGCGTTTTTTTATCACACTCCTCAACCGGCAATGATTCTCAAACAAAGCGTTTGTTTGAAAAGCAATGACAAAAAGTGCCAAAATTCAACATTACATCAGAATCAAAAACACATCACACATTCGTTGCAATGTTCTGAGCTGTTTCGTTTACGAACCGAACAAAAAAATCGTCGATTTTTCACTCGCCACTTGTTACATGTTCTGCCGGCGAATGAGAAACGAACAGAGGGAAAAAGATGTGATCTCTCTTGTTGTGAATTTGCAATTTAAGTTTATCAAATCAAAGAGCAATCTGCGCTAATTGTATCGCTGAATTGTTGATCACATGTATGCGTGTGGATAGTAGTGCGCGCAATGTAGCCACAAAACATGTTTATGATGATTCCGGTGTAAAAGAGAGCGAAAGAAAGAGAGAAGCACGTCGATCAAAAAAAAATAATATAAAAAAAATCTATGGGTCGAAATGCGATAAACGGTTTCGAATTGAAAATTTGAGTGAAAGAGTGAGACCGTGCGTCCGATTCGAGAGAAGGAAAAAAAAATAACAGGGGAAAAATGCTTTGCGATATACATTTTTTGATGAATTGGTATCAGTTTTTGTGTGTGCATTCAACGGTGTATGTGTGGTTCACTAAGAGCGAGAGTTTAAAAAAGTGCACATAGACTACAAAGCAATTCGATGCACAGCCACACCACACTGATTACGTTATATTGCATGAAGAGGGAAAAAAATACCCATACAGAAAAAAAGCATGATCAGCCTAAAGAAAAAGTGTAATTGTGTAAGTGTGCCGAAGCAAAAACGATTCAATGAATTTAATATTTGGTATTTTTTGTCTCTGTTTGGCGTGCGGTAGACAATGATCTATATACATTGGTATTGGTAAACGTTCTCTGTCTGGTGTGCAATGTAAAGCGGTCGACGATTCTCTCTCGTTCACTGTGTCACACGCACACATCGACACCAAAACGTTTTTTTTCTCTGTCTATCATGTTTTGCATACATCTACTGCACACATGCTGTGCCACATGAACCTTCTCTCCAGTGTCACTGCTAAGCGATATGCAGCAATGGACTGTACAAAAAAATATCACCATCTCGTTTTGGCGCACATTCAACTTCAATCGTTGCGTCACACTCTTCCGATTCGAGCATGGTTTTTATGTGTATGAATTGTGTGCCGTACATATCGTTGTAGCGGATTTTGTTTTTCTATATGTGTATGTGTGAACGCTGTACGTCGAGTGTTGTGTGTACGATTGTACAACATTGTACAATCGTTGAATGTAAGCCGCTCTCTGCTCCGACTGTGTGTCAATGTGTATAAGTTTTTTTCTGTCTCTCATAAAAACTCTTGAATACATATCGTAGTATTTTTTTCAGTCTACACATATGCATATACTCACCCGATAGGGAGAGAAAAGAGAGAAAAAAAACCGACGACAGCCACACGACAAACAACAGTAGCAGCACACGAACACCACACACACCGAAACAGACATAGAGTGAGACACGTACAGAAAAAAAACCTTTCGAGGACCAAAAACAATTTTTTCTTAAACCAGTCGAGTTTTTGCTTCGTAATGATTAACACATTATTCGATGCGAGCAAATTTTTTTTCCTTCCCGTTGGTATATCTTTGGATTTTGATTCGATTGTTCGTTTCACCGCACTCTATTCAATGAATCGGTGGTAGTTCAATCAACGTACAGATACAAATTATTATTATTTTTTTGAATTGTGTGTAATATAAAAAAAATTAAAATAAAAAAAAATTAAAATTGGCGCCAAAATTAATTATAAAAATAAAAACAAATAATTTTTTTTGCTGTGTTTAAACATCGATGAAATAAATAAATCGACGCATTGTGATGAATAAATTGAATAATACATTGTGGTGTTTTGAATAAAAAAAATCAAAATACTTTAGCATTTAATAATTGTAACACAATTAAGCCGGACACAAATCGTAACAATTTGTTTGAATGTGAACGAAGAAAAAAAAACATTTTTTTCCGCCAAATAAAAAAAAGTGAATTAGCGGTGATCACAACATAAACTTGAACAGTGGCGCGAATAGATATTCGCGAGCAAAAAACATTCATATTTTTATGTGCGTTCAGCGAGAAACCGAGAGCAGAAACAAAAAAAAAACTGAAAATTTCACAATAAAAAAAGAACAACTGGCGAGGTTATCTTATGAGGCGCGTCTATAATTTTTTTTCTGGTCGCGTCTAAAAATATCCGCGTTTCTATGAATCGACATTAGCAGCGGTGGCTTAACAGCGTGCACGAATATATAACAAAAAATCATTGACTAAGATTTCATTTTCTCGACCAACATTTTTTTTAAAAGCATTCCTTTTGCTCATTCTGAAGATTGATATGAAATGTTTATATACCTGCAAATTGTTTCTATTTTGAAATAAGTGCACCAAATTTTTCCTCGTCAAACAAAAAAATATTTTTGAAATTAGTTCGGTTCACGCAAATTCATCGAATGACTTTTGAAGTACTTTTTATATAAAACGAAAAAGAAACATTTTATTCGCTCATTGATTATTCCGAATGGTCGAATTTTACGCTCATTAATTGTGCAAAACATTCTTGAAAACTATTTTATTTTATTTTATTTTATTTGGTGCGTGTTATAAACTCCATTGTTTGAGAGAACTTGATAAAGAAAGCAACAAAAAAAAATCGTGTGACATTCGATAGAACTTTTTTTTTCATACAAAAGAAATAAACACATGATATAGAGTGCCTTTTCATCTGAACTATATCCGAACACATATTTTTTTCGGATTTCATGAACAATAACTGAATCACGTGTTAATTACCGTCAAATGGTAAGAATAATCGCGAAAAAGTGACAATATTTTGGAGCGATTTTTATTTTGTCCGGTGATAAATCTTAAATCTTTTGAACAAAATTCGAGTGAAGCGAAAGCAACGCGCAAAGAAAAAAAGCAAACAAACCGAGAACAAACGATTTTTGAAAGAGTTTTAGTTGGTCGTTAAACTGGAGGGTCGTACAATTGAATATAAGCCGCCCGGTTTTGGGCTCGATCATCATCATAGCTCACCTCTGATGGCGGAAATACCTGGAGACTACAGTCACATCCATCGATCGATCGATCAGCTGCGTTCGATGAACGAACGTGGCGTTCTACAATTGGGAACGATGGGCACCGACATTCGTGCATCATTGATGCACGACTATAAACCATTTATTAGCGATTTACGAAATCATGGAATTGATCGGTTGGACTACAATAAATTGGCAAATGGCATCGATTTAGTTGGACGCGTCAACAATGATGTGAACAACAGTAATAACAATAACAACAATAATAATAACAACACAAATGCACGAAACAATGTTGACATTGGACGACACGACCAACATCAATCTCATCAACAAGATCAAAAAGCATACAGCTCACCATCGACACCGCCAACACCGCTCTCAAACAATGATGCACAAATGACTGAAACTAAGGTAAATATTTGATTTTCAACCGAACTTTTTCTTCTATTTAGATTCTTAAATTTTTGTTTGTTTGTTTTTTTGTCCATTTTTTTTCTTTTCTAAAAGTGACATTTATTTACAAGTGTTAATTAAAGAAGTATTTCACAATAAAAGAGAAAAAATCCATTTCGAATCATGTCATATTTGCATCGAAACGTCTTCTATTTGTTCTGGATCCATTTTTTGGAACATACATACACAAGATAAATAAGTATTCAGCGTACGTGCATCAACTTCAAAATATTAATATTAATCGCCCGATAGAATATCCGAAGAAAATATTACGAAAAAAAGTAAATGATGTTAGTAAATTAAATATAAATCGAGCGCTTCGATCCAAAAATACCGTGATTCAGTATGCTCATCTGGAATGTTGCCTTAGTCGAGAGATTTCTGCAGGCACGTCTTAAACAAGAAAAGTGGAAATTTATTTCATCTTCATCATCATTACATTATCTCCTTGTCACCGTCGATTTTCCTTCTTTTAATGCGGCTCTTACTACCGAAGAAAATCCATATTTTCTCTTCATTTTGCTACATTTCGATTTTCGTTTTTTTAAAAGTACCCAATCGATGTACGGTGTGGCGCATTTACCCCGTCGACAACGCTTTTTTTCTCATAACATTTTTCTCTTGATAGCACTTTTCTGCTATTTGTTATTGTTGTTGCTATGTAATTCTCCTTTCGAAATATATATAACTTAAATTTCCTTCGTTTAAAGTGCCTATCACAAGAGTCTTGAAAACAGTGCCTTAGCATATTGGCTCTCATATCAATTTCGGGCTCTGTTTGCGGCAGCGACGGCAAATACGACGACGTCTTATGTTCATATTTTATGAATTTCTTCAAAACGATTTTTTTCGCTTTAGTCCCTCTCTCTCTCTCTCTCTGGGTTACGTTGTCTATCATGTTTAAGGCATAAAATGTGTGTGGTATATAATTTTGTGTCATCGGTAAATTCGCGCATTTGATATTTTGCTATTTGATAAACGATATATTGTTCCTTCTCCCTCTGTCTTTATTGTGGTCGTTGGTACACTTTTCGACAATAGCAACACGAAAAAAGTCGTTTTCTTCCGCACTTGTACATATACGCCAACCAAAAATCATTTTTTCTTACTCGGTTCGTTCAAGCTTAGAAGTAGCAGAACAACAACAAATGCAGGCAATAGACAGCAGCAATGACGACGGCGAAGGAGACGGTGGCAACAACACAATTCAATATATACATGCAATGGGTTCATTCTGCTTATAAACGCTCCGTCATGAATCGAAATCGAAAATTCTTCGTGTCTCTCTGTAGTACACATTGCCATCACAAGTAGATTGAATGTTTGTGTGTGCGAGCGTCATTTATTCTAACTGCTATGTATGTTTGTTGCGGCAACGACAACCAATTCGACTGTGATACGGTCGTCGTCACCGTCTCCAAGTGCGGCGCGATCATAACATGTACATATTCAAGTGTATAGCTCATACAATGCTTGCAAGTACACATTTTTTCTCTATCCATGTATAAGAAAATCGAGAGTTTTTGAGTTAAACGACTAAGACGACGACGATGAACGATGAAAAAAATATGTATACCTATTTTATGAAATTCTACCTCATTTATTTATTGTGAAGTTTATGTTGATGCGTTTCCATCGTGTATGAGCGAGCGCATATATATTTTTCTTGTTCATTCTTCAATTTTGCTCGCTGGCATATGATGTCTGATCACTTTTGTACACCAAATTTGATTTGATACAGTGATGATTTCTTCACAAAATCTACCTCGAAGGCTATACATTCTTGTTCATGCATCTTTGAATCGTTCAAAGTAGTTGTTTATATATCCATGCACTGTTCCAACGCTACAATTATTTTTGATAAAAGTCGATTCAGTTGGGCGTTTTACTTCCATATTTTAAAATGTTTTCTAGACGAATTTACTGTGTTAAGCCGTTCTTTGCTTCTTAACCGTGTGCGAGTGATTTAGTTTTTCATTTTACTCCATTTGTACGTGTGTGTATAGGTGTGTATGTGCATTGTTCAAACCATACATACAGGTATTACTGTTTACTAAAATAATCACGTTTTTACATCGGTAGTTGGTTGAACGAAAAAGAAAAATAAAATAAAAAAATAATAAACGGCAAGCCAAACATCGCTCGCGCACAACTACCATCATCCATTGCATAAAGATAGTTACATATACACGAAAATCCAATGAACATTGTACTGTACAGCTCAGCAAATGAGAACAAAAAGAACTCGTTTATGCACTGCTGCAATTTCCAACAAACAACTCTATCGACTTACGAAAAATTGTGATGAATCGACAGCAAACAGGCCTCGCACTCACAAACGAAACAAAAACAACAAACGACGTCGACGATAAAAGTCCATTTAAGTGGACGGCGTCTAGTGGTCATATGGTGTAATTTACTTGATTTAACAAGAAATAAAAATGTTTGCCCGACTAAAGCGATTGTGCGACCAACAAATTAATTCTCAACAAGTTTTTGAAGCTTATACGAAAGCGAATATCTTCACCAAAAAATTTCATTTGAAGATGCATAGCCGAGCCAAAATTGTAATCACAAAAATGCTCATCTACCAAGCTTTCGTTTGAGAAAATGACGAACAAAAAAAAACACCGTACTGAATTTTAATAAACAAAATTCAAGTTGGATGCTTTCTCGCATTCATTTATGACATTCTCCGAATGCTAAATTCAATAGTGAATTTGGGCTGAGAAACACATCACACACATTTCATTTTTTTATATGTATGAAATTGTGCAATTTTTGCGCGCGCTTCATGACATCGTACGCGTAGAGAGCAAGCGAGAGCGACAGACTCAAATTTGAGAGAGTTTATTTGTTCCATTGAAATGTTTGTTTGCGTTTTCGTACGAAGCGACGATGTATCCGAGAGAAGAAGAAAAAATGGCTGTGTGTGTATGTGTGTGTGCTAAAAGTGCCTCTTGAGCATTTCATATTATTGCTTTACATACGTGCAAATAAAACTCGACAAGAACCAAAAAAATGTTTGGCTGCCTCGAACGACGCAGCAGCAGCAATAGTAACAACGATTCGCCGTATTTTCTTGTAACTTTGCCACAAAGCTGTTGGCTTCGACTGCTTTGCTTGCTTGCGATGGCAAACGAGAGTCTCGATTTTAAACTGCGATTTCTTGAATTGCATGTGTTAAAGTGTGCACAAACACAAAACATTCATACGCGATTATATGTCGGAGGCGCTTTCAGACTTCGTGTATTATTCCGATTCTCGTTTTCGTTTTATTACATATATTTTTTTTCTTCGTTTTGTTGGTGTGTTGTAATCGGCAAAGTCGTGTGTATGTTGTTTTTTTTCTGCTTCTTCTCCAGTTTTTCGTTTGAATTGAAAGAAAAAAAAATTCGACATCTGCAACACACGCAAAACACGAAGCTGTCGATGAAGAAGTTGAATAAAAGTGTTCAATTTTTAGTGCTATGTGCGCGCGGATATGGCAAAATGCAAGAACAAGAAAACATACTAACGTGCGCACGTTTCATTCGTCCACGAAAAAAAAAGAATCATATTCACAAGCAAATTGCAAACATTCATTTTTTCGGCTTGATTCTTCAACTTTATTATGCGAAACACGAAAATATCCAATTTTGGTGAAGAGCACACGAAACTTTGTCATTCGCATCCATATATATTTCTTTTTCTCTCGTGCATTATTCTGAATCACTTTTGGGATTTCTGCTCTAACAGAAACAATTTCGGCTCTGTTTTGATCGTTTTTCACGAATATATCACGTGTTATTTATCAATTTTTTGAGAAAAACCAGTCATTATGAAGACAGTTTCAGTTTGTATCTGGTGACGAACTTAGACTGACTAATTGCTTCTGCAAAAAGTCAGTAGAAACACGATGATAGACTCCAAAAACGATTCCATTATTGGCCATACATTCTTTCTTACTCTATGTTATTTTCAGTGTTTTTACGCTTGTACCATGTTTTCAGCTGCTATTTTATCTGCAACTATCGATCTCCGTCACTCGCACTAGCTAGAATAATTCAAAGAATTTAATTCGCAGAAATTTTGCATTTTGTTTGTGTGTGTACGCGCGCTTGACTCAATTAATTTTCCAAAGTGTTATCAATCGATGGGAATATTAATTTACATCCGTGATCGACTTGAATTAACATCGCATCGCATTTATTTTAAACTCTTTATGTAAAAACCATCAATTTTATATGCTTTTTTTGCTGTCTCTTTTCTCTATGGAATATATCCCAAATGAATATATGGTTGAGATAATAGTTTTGCGCATATAATATACGATTCACTTTTTGGGAGAATGAAAACTTTCTGGGCAGCAGTAGAAAAAAAATAAGCTGTTGCTAGCTTGGTCACATGTGACAGAACAAAATAAAGAGCGGTAATATTTTTGTGTTCAATGTGTTTCTTTTTCCTCATGAAACACCATATTTTTTGTCATGTTGTTTCTCTCTCTCTCTCTCAGTTGTTGTATTTATTTGGTCTGTTTTGTGCTTTTGTGTTTTGCCGAAGCCTGGCACAAAGTGTCAGCCTCAATTAATTTACAAACTCAAACAATTCGAACTCTGTGCAAATAAAATGTGAATTTTTGTGTTACTTGTCATTATTTGATTAAAAAGCGAGAAAAAAAAAAACAACATAAGCACGAACATGAAGCACGAACACTCTCAATAGTACATGAGTTATTGTGTGTGGTACAGAGACGAAGAGGAAAAAAAACACAACAACATGCACCGTGATGTGTGTAATATTTTGTATGAAATGTGAACAACTTTATTACATAAATAGACGAAAAAAAATTCCGTTTACACTTGCGGCGGTAAAGTGGCGTGACACATTGAATGAGCGAGTTTTGTGCCGGCGGAAATCGAATTCCGAATAAAATCAACAAACAATCTGATGACGAAACAATTAATTGTTTTACAATTCAACATCTCTATTTATAGGTTGCGGTCTTGTGTGTGTGCATCTGTGTATTTCGTTGCCCTCTTTCTCTCTCTCTCTCTCTCTCTCTCTCTCTCTCTCTCTCTCTCTCTCTCTCT
>NW_022198211.1:1498908-1551042 GCF_009176525.2 Contarinia nasturtii | reverse complement strand
TCTCTCTCTCTCTCTCTCTCTCTCTCTCTCTCTCTCTCTCTCTCTCTTAGTTTGCAACAGTAGATGAATATGGTACAAATGAATCGATAAATGAATTGGCTCGACTGGCAAATGGAAGTAGCAAAGAACACATTGCATCTGTTCCGAAACTAGCAGCACTTGAAGAAGCAAATATATTTTGACTCATTATCGTTTTGGGGTTTTGTTGCTATTGTCACCTTTCTGTTCAGATCACCGATTACAATGTTGTCGCACAAAAGAAATGAGTTTTTCAAGTGCATTTCATTCTACACATGTATAATGCGTCCTCAATATTCACCATTGACTAATAATTCCTTTTTGCCAATACACATTCACACATCAAAAAGCCCATTTGCAATTATGCGGATTGACTTCTTGCTCGTATTACACACAAGGAATAATAAAAAAAAGAGAGTATCATCTAATAGAGTGAAGTGAATGAGAGATGCTTTATTGTTTGCAACCCTTCATTCTATTTACACGACGTTTACAGTAAGTCGGAGTAATTCACATGTTTCTAAGAGAGTCCCTTCACTCTTCCATCCACACACACACACACACACACACACACAAAAGCGAGAGAGAGATGCTCTTTATTGTTGTAACAGCCTCTTCCGTTGTTTTGTTCAAGATTTTCCATTCCACCGAATTAGATGCATGCGAATCAAACAAAAGTCGATTTTTGTATTTAACACTGAACGAGTGCTCGCAATTCGTCTGCATTTTTTTCTCTCTCATTCCGTTTGTAGTCACAAGTGTGACGACAATTACAACATACATATAGGAAAATTGCATTCGTATGTCAGAATGAAGAGCAAGCATATATACATACATACAACAATTCAGCCATTAATGTTTCGTTCCATTCAGTCAATTCAATTGAAATCCGTTCTATGTTACAGTTATATTTTTGTAGTACTGACTTTTTTGAGCGCGCGTCCTCTCATCTGAAAATGATGGAGATTTTTGCAAATGCATTGAACTCCAGAATAAGGTTTTTTCTTGTCGTTCTCCACATATTCACTTTGCGCCAAATGCAATCTGAAGAGAGACGTTTGAATATATTCTCGTGATTTGTTGTTTATGAGCGGTGCTTTGGTATTGAACTCTTAAAGATGATATGCCACATTCAATCGGTGAATATTGAACTAGAACTGATTACATTGCAACATGAACAACAACAAAAATTGTGTATATGTATATATGGCAGAGAGAAATTTTATGCTTCGCATGTTTTTATCACATAAATTTTATTGATTTATTCAACGCATTGGCGAAAAAATTATATATATTATTCTCTTGCATTGTATGAAAAATTTAATAAATAAAAACACAAACACAGCGAATGAGTGAGTGCACAGTCGGCAATGCTATCAAATCGGGATCGAATTGCGAGTGAAAAGCGCGAACACAAAGATATATACAAAAAAAGAAGAAGAAGAAGAAGAAAGAAATGAAACAAGAACCCAGAGCATTTTTCGCTCGTAAATAAAAAAGTCCATGAAATGGAAAGAAAACAACATTATTTCACTTTTTTGTAGTAAGTGATTTAAAATGAACAAATTTATTGTTCTTTGACGTGTGTGTGTGTATGTGTTCAGTGCTTGCGGTCTTCTCTTGTTCATTCATGCTAAAATCAATACACTTTTAATCGTTGTGGAAATTGTCTCTACAAAAAGCAAATAGAAATCCGCTGTTTTTTTCTCCTCGCTTCAAAGATAAAAGAAAATGTTTTCTTTTGCTCGCTTTTGCTCACCGAATGAAGCAAATGAATAAAGACAAGAGAATGGAATGATGAATACCTAGAAGTTGTTTATTTTTCTTTTCCATCGCTATTTCCTTCCCAATACGTATCCGATTTTTCTCCGATTATTTTCGTTCATTTTCCAATTGCAAATGAAAAGAAAATAAAACCAAACGAATTTCAATTAAGTTGTATCGATTTTCGATATTTTTTTTGGGCAACATTCCCATAGTGTGTCACATTTTTTATGGCATTGTCAATGCAATTTTATCGATGGGTCAGAAACACAAAAATGATGATTACAATTTCTTCGCGTTATTTTTTATGGGAGCATGAAAAAAAAACCAAAAACTCTTCTATTCATGGCTGTCGTCGACGGCAACATCGACTTTATCGAATAATGGTTATCAAAACATCGTTTCCGTCCCTCAATCTCCATAATTCAATATCAAACAACATCGTCATATCATTCTCACTCTTCTCTCTCCCTCTCTCTGTCTGTTTTTTATTGGAATCGTTGTGTGGTTGGCAATAAAAAAGATATGGAGCAATTGTTTTTCGATCATATATGCTACCGTATGTGTGCCGTCGATTGGTTGTCGGGAATCTATCAATTTCGATAAATCGTCAGAATGGATCTTTGAAATGTCATTGCAAATTCGCATGCGATACACATACACACCGCAAAAAGGCACAACAGAACCTAATGTCTGAATATATTGGTGTAGAATGAAAGAGAGAGGGTATTAGGCGCATTCTCAACACGAATATTTTTTTTACACAATCATCCGCTCTTGTTTGCGATTATATATTTTTTTTTTGTGTTCGTTCGTCGCCTTCTTCTCGTGCACCACACTACCAAACATTTGCCAATTTTATTATGTTGTTGGTGTGTGCACAACCAGACCACTACAAATGCATTTCAAATTTGTTGGTTTTGATACCAACACAAATGGAAATGAGCTGTGCCGAGTGAGAGTGTGAACGAAGGAAAGAAAAAATGTAGATTTTGCCATTTTTTCCCTTCATCATTTCGGCAAACAATTGCAGAAACAACAAAATTATGATGGCATGTTTTTTTTTATTTCAAATTCAGCATTTCGGCTATAAGGTTCGTGCGTGCGATTGTTAGATAGTGTGCGTGTGTATGGAGACGACGCGTTAGCAACCAGAAAAAATACACCGTACTCAATAGAGGCGCAAGTAGAAGCAGCAGCAAAAAAAATGGTTTTTCTGCCGAAAAAAACGCGATGAGCACATTTTTTCAGCATTCGGATATGTTCGCTCTGCGGGATGCATGTGTATAAGTGCGGCTCAACACACAAAGAGAGAGAGAAAACAGCATAGCAAGAATATAATCGACATGTACTTTTCGTACGTATTCAATACCGTCGGCAAATAAAGTATGTTCTTCGTTTGGCTTATATTTTTTTCCGTCGTTGATTCATTTGCTCGCTCGCTTACTCTCATTCTCAATTTCGGTATTTTTTCTTTCTCTTGTGTTTGACGAGTTCATTGATTTTTTTTTGTGTGTTCCTTTCTTCTCAGCAATTTCAGCAATGCGAATTTTTATGCTTGTCAGTGACTGTATTTTATGGGCGCGTGCATGTAAATTTTTTTTGTTCAAGTCAAATTTGCCCAAACCGTAACCGAATGGAAATGCGAACGAAGACTTATATTATATGGTAGATATTTGAGTAATTTAATGCGGGTGTGATGCATCGAACAGAATGAAAAAAAATGCCATACATATACACAGATTTGATTATGATAAATGCTCCTCTGCAAAGTCTTGAGGAAAATGATAATTTATGTAAGTCTTCGAATATTTATTCAATTTTTTTAAAAAAACCGATAGAAAAGATTTTGCAGTTTATTCTATGCATAATATAGAGCTGTGCGATTCTTTGCATTTAAAAATTGCAAACACAGGCATTCACAAGCGGGGCGCTAAAGCCGGCTTGTTGTGTGCGAGTGTGTGTTGGATGTATTTCGTTCTCTGTTTAACGTTCATGCTTTGATGTTCGCCTTTTCGCCCCAATTCGTTGCCAACAGAACTGAAACTGTCAAATTTTTCATCATAAATATCGATTTTTTTTCGCCTCTATGCCTACCTTGTAGCCTCTCATTCTTGTTCGATGTCGCCATCGCTCACTCTTGCGCCTCGGAATACACCGAATTTTTGAATATTGAATTAGATTTTTTTCGTATTTGTTGCACGAATGCCATTGCCTACCGCGCTTAACGAGAATGCGGAAAAGACGGAAACGTATATTGAACATGAAAAAAAAAATTGATTCGGGAAATTCATAATAAATTTCCGATGCCATTTTTCCATTCTGTTTTTTCTTCTTCTTCTTCTGCATCATCGTTCCTTTCATTTGGTCTTTCTTCCTTTTGTTTGATTGACATGGAATTGTGTGTAGACGTGCATACAATGCGTATCGACGTATGTAAATATTCGTATCGAAATGTGTTTGTGTGATGGGTAGAGTTGGCACTCAGTGTCAGTATAATTTGATATTCATTGGAGCCATCTCTTTCTTTGCTTGCTCGCAACCACTCACTATTCAATATTAAAATTAAATTCATATGACATATCTATAATATATAAGCAGATAGAGAAAATATGCTGCTGCTGCTTCGCTCTTTCAATCAAATCAACAAACTTTTGACACATTTTTCATGTGATGAAGTGAATTAAATTGAGACCGAACGAACGTGAAATTATTAAATCCACTTCAACATGTTCTGCCATTCACGTAAACACCAGCATTTTGCAACACAGAACGCAAATTTGATTTGCAGTTTATGTGATTCGGGAAATCGTTTAGTAAACGAGCTGACAACATTCTTAGTAATCGATCTCTCAAGAGTGGATTTTTGTTCGTATGAAATTCAATAAAAAAAAAAACAGCGGTTAGAACGCCTGTGATCCATCAAATGTCAAACACTTATCGTTAGCATGAGATATATACAATTAAATTGAATGGCGATTGTAATTTTGACGAATTTCAACATCAATTCAGATGAGAAAATTTATCGAGAAGCCGAGTATCGGGCGTGTTTGCGAAAGTGAACACTGAACCAAAACCATTTGTCTAATTACGATCATTATGCGGGGACATAAAATACCTAAATCATAAAAATGATTCATGATATTATTATGGTGAGCGCATATACACACAAACATATAGCAGCGAAAAACTGGGCAGCAGCAGCAGAAAACAAAATATGAAAAACTCAACGCGCACAAATATCGCCTTTGCACATTTCGCGCATTATGTGAAAAAATGCTGTTTCGGTTGCTTTTTTTTGCCAACAACACACGGCTACTGGAATTGGTTGCAGTCAGTGTCGTTGGTTCACCGTTTCAGCGGCGTGTTTCCTAAGTGAATTTGTTTTTTTTTTTCGTTTTTTTATTAGAGTGTTTTTTTTCTTCTGTACTTTTCGTGTGTTCGTAAGTCGTTCGTGCTTGGTAACCATAGCTGTTGTTGTTGCCGTTTCGTATATATAATTAACTTGGGATTCGGTTTTTTTTGTGTGTTGCATTCACTTTGACAACGAGACAGTTAAGTACGCTGTGTATAGAACCGGCGCGCACGTTGTGTGTTTCAATTGCAATTAGAAAAAAAAGCGAATAGTTGTGAGAGAGGATTCGAATGAGTTGGAATTCGTGTACAAAAGCAGAGTAAAATGAACTGGTTACCGCCACTGCTGCTGATTCGACATTGACATGTTGATATGTGGCGATTTGTTTCGCTTGAATACTTGCAGCACTCGCGAAAAGAAACCGGTGTAGAAACGGCCATAGAGCCGAGAACACAAAAAAAACAAGCATACACACCAAACTGACATATTAATTATGGAAATATAAATTTTTATGAGAAATACCCAATAATTTTAACCGCTTCGCTACTTGAAATGCACGAATTTGGCTGTTCTTGTGTTATCCAAATATAGCCAGTCTAGTTTGACATTATACTTTGTTGTCGTTTTCGTTGTCGTAATTCATAATTTGCCGATGCCAGAGATGTGATAGCAATTCGATTCCGAAATCCAACATTCAAATGCAGATCATTAGCAGCATAGACATCTAGTCTGACACATGAATCTCTCATTCTAGTGTAGCACATCGTGTGATTTCGCTAACCAAATCATAATCCATATATGTTTACAAAATGTTTCGTCATATATACAATCATTCCAATTTTGGTTGTATATTGACAAAAATGTTACCCATCCACGTTTACATACATTTGGAACACGGCAGGCCAGGGAACTATAAATGCCATTATTCTAAATGAAAATGAATCGAGAAGTCTTTTAAAAAACACACACACATTAAATTAGTTGGAGCGAGGGCGAGAGAAAGAGAGAAACAGCGTTCAGTTCAACTAGCATGCATGCACAACAATGTAATATAATTTGAGTTAAACGTGTTTCATGCTCACCACAAATTAACAATGAATAAATTTGTTCTTTCGCTCTTTTTTTTACCCGAAACTTACCGAATGTTGTGTGTATGTGCACTATACTTCAGCGCTGCGCTCTCAAGCGATATGATGTGTGATATACTATGCATATGATGTGCTAGCGCAATATTTGGTTCAAACCATATAATATTAAAATTTTATGTTTCGTTCAAAGTTTTATGAAAAATGCAAAGAATAGATAGATAGAGAGAGCGAGAGCGAGGGACGGAGTGAGAGAGTACTTTGCTCTGGCAAGCGCTTAAGTTGATATTCTCATTACTTTAACACGAATCGATGGGCGCAGATCCATGCATCGTTACTCACGTTAAATTCGATATACATATACAATATGCACGTCGTCCGTATATTACAACTTCAATTTACCTTTAATTCCATGAACAAAACAACTCAAATAATAACAACAAAACGATTTCTGTATGCTCCATGAAAACATACATATATTGTACGAACGCAAAATATCACATGCATCCGCACATGAGTTGACTTCGTCTATTATGCTAAATGGGAGACAATTCACCGCGGAGCAATATAAACTATGTAATGACAACTACTAAATTGAATTGGATTTGGCATGCTGCTGCTGTTATACTGCGACTCTGTCACATACAATAATTTTTTTGGTGGTATCTTGTGCACATTAAGTCTCTCGAAACGTAGAAATGAAACGAAAGAACATTCGTGTTATATTCCATGTCTTCTATCTAGTTGGCGTTCGTTCAAATCGGATATATATTTTGGCAGATTATCTTTTTAGCATCTAAGCCAGTTGTTCTTTAGTTTTATTTCTCTTTTTTCTTCTTCTTTTTAAACGAAAAATATAACAAATTAGTTTTCGACACGATTTTTCATACGGTGGGTTGCAAAAAAACTCGAGCGCCGAAAATTAAATACTTTTCACATTTGCAAACAATGCATCAGTTTAAATGTAAAATCAACTAAGCGCATTTTTTGGGAGAGATTCTTTTGTAAATTTGATTATGTGTACCGGCATATGTAGGTCTCTCACTCAATTCAAAGCTTAGAACACCACAATGCACAATAAATACACAGCCGAATCACACACATGTCCATTAAAATTAAAAGCAAACACACCAAACAGTAAGGAACGAAGAACGCAATTTTGCGTTGTTGGACGCTGTTAATTTGTTTCAGCTTTTACAGCCGGAGCAGAGACCGGTGCTATGTGTGTGTTGATTTATGCGAATTGATAAAAATGACACATGCAAACCATTCACAACGAATTGTGAGGTGATTTCGTTTGTTGTTTCCATTACCATCTTTCTCTCACATGCATACACCATTCGCCAAAGGTAAATTGACGTTACATTTGCTTTGTTACTTCTTTATTTCTCTCTTAAACGTGTATGGAAAAACGCAAACTGCATATTTAGATCGTATCCAAATGATATAGGGTTTGCCCTGAAAAATTGCTGAATTTTCGGCCCACACCATGCCATTTCAATTGGAAAAGGCAACTAGTTTTCAACAATAAAAATGCATTTTTTGTGTCGAGATTGAAAAAAAAAATACAAAACTACCTCTGTTCATGCAAACCAAAAAAATTATAGATTCCCCAATCAATGAGCGAAAAAAGCAATCGAACGAAGAAATAAAAACAACCACAGTCTATTTTTAGTGAATTTCAAATTATGAATCGGCTTGAATTTCGTCGACACATTTGAAATATTCATAATGAGTTTTTGTCCCCAGATTCGCTAATACTGGAACATCGAAAAGTCACATTTCGGTCCGTGTGAATTTCGACCAATTTTACAATAACAAAATGAAAACGATACTAGAAAAAAACATGGATGTCATGAAAAAGAGCCAAAGAGAAATACCAAAAGGAAAAGATATATTTATTAAAATTTTCTGCTTGAAATATAAAACGATGTTCATAAATTCCAATCGAAAAAATGGAGCTCACACATAATTGATTGAAACGGGCCAAATGAATACATTTCTATTTCAATTTTCATACATTTCGGACATTTCGTTAATGCATGGCTGTGCTTTTTTCGCGCTCTCACTCTCTCATTTTTTTTGTTGGCTATTTCTTGTTCGCTTGCTCGTTTGCGGTTTTGTACATTTAATATATCGGGTGTGTGCGACACCGTCTCTCTGTTGCTGACATTGTTTCGATTCTTGCACACTTGAACACATTTTGCGACGTAAGCGAAGTACCACGATCAACGTTGGAGACGCTGAATGGAAATTCACATGAATCGAATCGTGAGCAGTGAACTCTCTCTCTTTCGCTACACACTGCTCTAGCATAACATCGAACCATTTATTCATATCAATCTATTAACATAATAAATTTATAATGAGCCGAGCCGAGATGTGTGTGATGCAAATTTTCAGTCATCAACTCTTCCACTCTTCGTATACGATGTGAAAATGTTGTTTTCTCTATCGATAGAGTTTAGTTGCAGCCGATTTGGGCAGATTGTTGATCGAGTACATTTTACGTAACACATAAATCCAATAAAATTTCATCGTTTGCACATATGATTTTCGGTCCCATGCCGTTAATGGAAAAATTGAATTATTTGCACAATGCTGGCGGGGCTAAAATTTCAATAGAAATCGAAACACTTTCAATATATCGGCACGTATTCCAAAAAGTTTACGTCGTCGAAAATATTTGGCTGATATGGAAAATTTTTGTTGAAAATTCTGTGTTGACCACCGTGACAGTAAATCGTTTTTCGTAGAATGCAAACACAAGTGATCCAAGTAATCGCTGTAAATTCGTTGGAGTGAAACGTGATAAAGAGAGTATATTCGCAAAAACTTTGTGTGGAACAAGCATTTATGTATGTACAGAATTTGCTGTGTATGCCGAAAAAAAGACAACGACGGCAACATGAATGCGTCATCGTGCATTAAACTCGGAAATTTCGGCGAACATAATATAATTCGGCACGAACTTTTTTTTTTATTCGCTTTAAAGAAATGGGCTCGTTAAGAGTTGTGCACAGTCTTTTTTTCACTTCATTCGCCATAAAATCAACTCAATTTTTATAACAAAACGATATGAATTGCATGCTCAGGTCATTCGATGTCCCGCTCATTCTGTGCACATACACAATCACACGAGTACCAGCAGAAATGACGAGAAAAAATTCATTGAACCAAACGGTAAAACACCAAACAGTCTGTGCAGCATGTAAAATATTTTATTACATTACTAATATAAACAAAAGAAGAAGAAAGAAAAAAAAACACACAAAGGTAGTTGTTGTAGTAGTAGAAGAAAATGCCAGCGCTTCAGTTTGCATTGTTGCCACTACAATCACAAGCGATTGCACGAATGTCATATATACAATATAATGTATACAAAATTTGGATTGAGCCTGTTGTGAATGAGTTAAAGAATAAGCCAATATACTTTGGAGAGAAAAAAAAACACAAGCTGTACAATAAAAACTAAAGCATTCAAAGCGCGCACTATACAAACACACATACATGATGAAGACTGAACTAACTGTAACAGTGTTGGTATTGTGAATTTGAAGCAAGGAGGAAAAAAAATAGCAACAATCGACAAACATTGCCCAAAACAGCGTCGGCTCTTGAAAATGCACGAATTCGACATTTCGTTGTTGGAACAATATGGCTCGAAGTGCATATAACAAGCGCCACTGAAGCGAAATTATGAATTATATCGTATTGTTTTCAATTGTGGCGTATTTTTATTTGATATTTTTCTCTTTTTCGTTCAACACTCTTCAATAGAGAAATATGTTTTGCAACAATGTTTGAAAAAGTGACCGAACGACGCGATATTTGCGTGCTGTTTTGCTTTTACATTTTATACGGTCACATAAGTGAAACAGAGACAGTCTGACACACCAATGAACAGCAAATAGAACAAACGATATGGAGAGGCGATCAGATAAAGGGCATGTCTGGTTAATAACTCTAATTTTCAAATTGATATAACCAACGATTTGGCGTTGTAGTTGCTTGTGTATGTATAGTTTTTTTTCTTTCGCTGAAGCGATGCGTCACAAGCTACTACCTAACTCTAACTCTATCGGAAATAAGCTATTTAGCTCCCTGATCGATTTGCATGAGCGCAAATTTTGCAAATGACTTTCTGTCGCGCAATCCTGCACGATTTTTGTTCAGGCTCGTCGTCTCGCTTGCTCTCTCGATTCAACTAGAGCCACAAATTAGACAAATGAGAACATATTCTTGCAAAGAGATAAAAATCAAACACTCGCCAAAAAAGTGTATGCGGTATTTTTACGCGTCGGCACTAGCCAAAAATCAAATCGACCGTAATCGAAAACAATTGCGTGCTTGAGTTTCTCTTTAAGTAAAAACGCACATACAGCAATGGCGCATTTTTTTTTCGTTTTACTTGAGTCGCTGTCTGCAGCGTGCAACATGTCTATATTGAATATAATCAAATTGACAGTTATATGATTTCATTGTCAGCGATACAGCGTGCGGTCGATTTGTGCGCTTTCGTTGATTTCTGCGAAATTTGTGTGTGCGAATATATGTGTAAGCGGCAATTGCTCAAGTTTGACATAGAAATGAAAAATTAAAATCTTATTATAAACATGGATCAATTAATCGTCACGACTTAGAAGCAACTCGATTTCACAAGAACTAATAAATCAACCGATCGAAGAATGCATTTACATAGCATTCAAATGGATATTTGCAAAAAGCGATCAACTCCATTGTGTACGATTCAGAAAAAATGATGAAAATTGAGAATGAATTGACAAAATATTTCATAGATGAAGACAAAATATACGCCAAAATATTATGATTCTTGCGAATCGCGAGATAACATTTGTTGCTTCCGTCGACTGCGTTTGGACATTAGATTTTTTTTTGTAATTAATCATTGACCTTTAAATTTATCAACGCTTTTTTATCAATTCGGTGAATTTGTATTTTTGTAGCGAAAGTTGTTTTTTCAAATGTTTTGAATTCCTTTTATTGCAATGTCTTGATGCGGGAGCGAGAGAGATGGAGTGTAATTGACCACATACATCAGCCATTACATTTTTTTGATAATAAAATTAAATTACGGAATTGAATTCCGATGAACTGTTCAGTCGAAGTGGTGTTTTCATGTTCATACGAAGCACAAAATCGCACCCATACACTTAAGCGAGAGAATAATATTGGTTTGTGGGTCTGTCGGATAGCGGATCTAATCCATAAAAATTCACATTAACTTTATCGTTTATACTGTGTTCTTTTCATTACCGTATACCCACCCGGTTGAAATCGAAACTTACCGAAAAAAAACAGTGAAATAAGTATAACAATATAACACAATTCTAGCTCGTTCACTCTTTCAACGTTATTTCACACTTACCCGTTCGTTCCCATCGAATTGACAATCTATGTAAATTTGTATTTTCCTAAGAATAACTACGACAAAGCGCGTTAAGAATAGATCGGTCGTAACCGAACTCAACAAAGGCAACTCAACGTTGAAAGAAATAGAGAGTGAATGACACACACACACACACACAATATGCTTGAATGGGCCTAGGCAGATAGACCTATGTGCGTTCACATAATTGTTATTTGCTTTTTATGCAAATGAATATAGTGGTTGCGACGCACTGTTGTCGTGGTTGTACCAGCAGCTGAATCGTATACATTTCGTGTACATTTTTCAGGTAAACGATAAGAAATCTTATGAACGAGTTGAAAACACGTAATAAATTCTGTCAAACAACGAATTACCCGTCGTCCAATACAACAATCGATTGAAATCAAAGCATCGACGCTTATTTAGCTGAATGTCATTGTAAATAAAATGAATAAAACCCATCGTATCACTAAAGTTCATTTCGATTATCTAATTTTTACTGATAAATTGCCTTACTTTAATTCTAATCGACAAAATGTTCGACGGATTATAAAACGTATCGTTGAATATCGCTATATATTTTATTGACATTATCTATAGATAACTCAGCCGGTCTACTGAAATTATAAATTCCCGCGATTCAATCGAGCAAACATTGATAAAACATTCAACTACTATATTTATTGTTCACAAAAAAATTTTTGGATGTGAAAGGAGTGTTGTGAATGCCAGATTCCAGTGTGGGTAATTGAAAATTCGACTTTCATGTGTTTCGCTGTTGAATTTCAATTGATTGACATTTTCAGCAGACACATCATAACGGCATTCATTGCTAAATTCCAAGTTTGATGTAAATAAACACAAGACTAGTTCACGATACCAAGCGGATAAACCGAAAATAACACAGAGCAAAGATACCGGTCTCTGGCTGTCAATAAAAACGGCTTTATACGCTTTTTTTCTGAAATTAATTTTCATAAATTACTAAACCGTTGTCACCGTCTATATACGCGATTATAAAAAAAACCTCGCGACTACGTTTAGTTGACAAACAAACACACACACAAACACTCAAAAAAAAAAAAAAAAAAAACAAATGGAAGTGAGAAACGATCCATCGAATTGAGCAAGAGTAAGAAATGAGTAACACAAAAGACAAACAAATATTGCATTTTTTCAATTTGAGAATTATACTGTATGATATGAGCTCAAATAGTGTGAGAGTCACATGGAATAACAGCCAAAAAAACAATTGTTTATACATTCTGTTAAATAAAAACAAATTGGGATGATGAATGAAATGGAATTGAACAAAAAAACGGCATATACACATTTTAGCTCTGTGCGCCTACTGCCTTTTGTTTTCGATCATCATAAAAAAAGTGTTACTCTATGACACTACACCCGTCGTATTGTTTTCTGAAAGCAAATCCCATCGCCGGCTTTTCCCTCTCACTCTATCTCTCGTTCACTTCGTTAAGTCCATAATTGTTTATTGTTTAAAAATAGCGCGTTCGCGAAGTGCGTACACGCACCTTTCGGCTGATGTAAGCAACGCGCATATTATCCGACAGCGACACAAAAAACCGGTTCTTAGATAATAATTAAAACAGTAGAATGTATTGAAAAATAAAGGGCGCTCAACATTCGCCGCATAAAACGACCAAATGTTATATATTATTGTGCGACAATTTTAAATATTTCGCCGTATGATACCGTCTCGCACTCACACGGCAAGAACATCCAATTCCCGTTGCTTTGTAATCCAACAAAATTTTCAATTATTCCTGTTCGCTACCAGCTTTGCTTTTTTGTCATTATTTTTGGGGCCTGAGCGAGCAAGAAAAAAAATTACGATTTGTTTACCTACTTGCTTATGTCAATGTTCTCTTGCACTCACAATGTTTGTTTAATTGCTTGACGAAAGTAAATAATGATGATGATGAGTGATTTTTTTTTATTGTTAAGTTTTGTGACAGATTTTGAAATGATATTTTTAAACAAATCGCTCTTCATTCTCATTTTCCGATAATTTTTCGGAATATTTCCCCAATTTTAAAATGACACAGGAAAATGGCACAATTTCAACCGAAAAACAATGGCTCATTGACAAACCCGTCGGCCAAACAAAAAATTTAACTTAAGAGTTCTAATGAATTCACGGGCACTTAACCATTGAGAATTATATATACGCTGTTATCGCGATCATATTTTTGAATTATACTAATTACACATTGGTGTAAGCAAAGTACCATTTTTGTCAGTTTCAAGCTCGAAAAATTTCGGCAGCGTAGTCGCTCATTTCTTAATGACTTTATTCATTGCTAGAAAACAAAACCGTGCTCCGAATGCGGTTTCTATCGACACCGCACCAAAAATTCACAATCATAATTATAATTATTTCAATTTATTCAGAAACTGTTTTCAGTTTTCAGAGGCCCCGTTTTCAACTCGCACACACACACACACACACGAAATGGGAAATTACTTTAAATACACTCTCTTACTGTCGACTAATTATTCTGTCAAACGATCTATGGTCGAAGTGAATGCACAAGTAAATGGTATTGTAATTGGGCTATACCGACAATTTTAAAATTTTACAGACCTAAATGACACGATTTGCCTTCGCACTAAATGCGATCTTTTGATATATATTAATTGCTCACAACTAGAAGATTGAGATGATTACATTTTATGAAGATGAAAACAGACAATTTTAGCAGAGAAAGAAATGAAAAGATCTTAAATAATTGTGTGCAAAAATGGTTGGCAAAAAAAGCGAAGCAATCTCTTTGTTTCTATGCGCTTATTTGATCGTCATGGCATCAATAATAATACATAATGATAGATTTTCGGTACGTTCATATGCAAAAATTGGCAAAAAAAGCCATCGGCCACGTTCACAATATTTTTAAACAAACGGTATCTATAATTATGTTATTTGGCGAATTTACAATGCATAAAGTATATATTTATCTCAATTGGACTCTATGTAATTCGTTGCGTCTGCTTTAAGACAACACACTCGCATCAGACAAAAAAACACACACGAATGACACTTATGTAACAGATCCTAAAACTGTCGGTAAAACGAAACACATACACAAGATATTTATTACCCAATTACCTGAACCATGTCAAAGTGAACGAAAGACCCAAATCGCGGCCAGATCCACGAATGCAAAAACGTTCAGCACTTGTCACAATTCAATACCTACCAAACGGAATTGATGTGCCAAATGGCTGTATTTTTTACTGTCAAAAAGTATAGTCAACATGTTTCCTTGTAGTCATCATGACGATTCGCACCGACAAATAACATCTTGTTTGTTCACATCACTTGAACAACAAGAAGAAAAAGAACAACGAATGCGTTTGTTTGGCGATTTCAAATCATTTTTATTAGCAATTCCAGTGGAAATGACAAAAAGACTGGATCAACCGAACATTGATTTGCTCCACTCATTTGCGATCGATGTGAATTCATTGTGCTCGTCGTTTTCGTGCGACAACAGGGGTTTTGCTTTTCAATACATCCCGCCGAAATTCGTCGTACATCGCCTTGTTGTTGTGCACTCCCATGAATATTTGACCATTTTCGACGGCATCGTTTGTACGTGCTATCATTTCAGTGCGGCTCAAAATTTCCCGATTTTGACGCTCAATTTCCGTTCCGAAAATAAACGACAAATAGATCGCCACTTCTGATGGTATTTCACGTCGATACTGTGTTTTTTGTTATCAAAGAAAATGCAGAATTGAATTTTATTTATTCAAGGTTATTCAATTTCCTTTTTTTTCTACTTCTTCATTTTTAACAATTAAATGAACGAAAATAAAATTCGTAATGTCATCTTTTTTACTTACATATTTCTTTGTATTATTCAATGCCATTATTTCTCGACTCGAATGAGTTGTCTGAGGAATTTTCCAAACACCTGCACAATTTCACTGAATTTTTATTTTGTCGCACACAGAAGATTGATTGATGCGTCGTCACTCTGAGATCTACAGAACGAAAGCCAATTTCGAATACACAATATTGACAGCTTTGAAATTGTAAACAATATCAAAACTGACTGATGATCTAAATTGGAATTGAACGAAACCATTCAACATTGACATTTCAAGCCCTTGTCAAAACTGCACAATGCTGGTGAATCGAAAAGCCAGTCAAAATTAAACTTTCTTTTTTTTCTTCTCTGCTCTAATCGTAACATGAAAGTGTTCGTTTAATGCGTTATGTTTCTGGTTTTTAGCACAAAATCAATTCGATGGTTTAAAGAGCGTGTTAGAAAAGGTGACCGCGTAAGAGGCAAACACAATGAGTGCGAGAGAGAGAAAGAGGCAAACGCATGATTTATCTATCGAATATATTCACAGGTGTTTGCTATACAAATTGCATGCGGTATAACATGTTAGTTTTTTTGTTGTTCGTTCAGTTTGGTCGAATGTATGTCAATTCGATTGGCATAGCAATTTCAGCATGTGTATCGTGTACGAATCGACTCTTTACCAAATTACATCACTTGCATTTTAATTACGCCATTAAATATGCCAAAGTACAATTTACATTGCTGATGGCTTCAATTCGATTTTTTTCTTCCAAAATGTGCGAAAGAGCGCGCTCGCGCACGTGTGGCGTTAGGCTAATGCCAGTCGTTTGCATACACTTTGCGGATTTTGTTTTGTTTTCGCTCTGCGTGTGTGTGTGTGTGCTCGGCCAGCAAACAAATCGATTTGAACCAAGACAATTTGCATGAAATGAAACGCTCAGCGAGCGCTTCATGTTCATTAAATTTCCTTCATTTTGCAGTTGATTTGATGATAAAAATGTATAAAATTAGAAATGATCTTCGGCCCAATGCGCTTGTGAATGAGAGAAATATGCAATCATCGATAATTTTCGCTTTGAAGTTCACTGAACTGTATTTTATTTTGTTGGTTTTTTTCTCTGTCATGAGCTCGCGATTTCGATTTTTAACATCGGATCGAAAAGTATGCTGTGGTTTTTAAACGAATGAGCTCGGATATTAAAATTCACCCGCATGAAGAAAAAAAAGCGGGAAGAAGATCGATTTCAACCTTATCACAAATTGTGTATATGCTAACGTGATGTAGAACCGTTTGAATTAATTTAAGCCACAATTTCGCGTTTTAAATTGCCAAATGGTTTCACAGTAGCCAAAAAGGAAGTCACAAAGAACACGATTTTAAGCTATTTAATTAATAATAATCATTAAAAATGTTTACCTTTTACGCGTGGACTTTTTTCCTCATCTAAATTGACTTTTAGCCATCAGTATAAATGCGTGCCATGTACTTTTCAGTGTACACATTCTAAAAGCCAAGCACACGCGATGATGATTCATTTGTTACTTGGCACAAAATATGAATACGAACAAGATAACGCACGAAAGACATTTCGATAGAAATGAACGAGAGAGAGAGAGATTTATTTTTTTAATGACATCGATTTTTGTGTGGCTTTTAATTTCTTTTCTTTATTTCTCTCTTTCTCTGGTCAAAAAATGAAATGAGACAATCTATTTATTCAACCAATTACTACTTATTATTCTCAATTCTTTGTGTTTATGCCGTTCTCACGCGTTCTTTTTCACTCTGGCACTTCATTTTATATTTCGTTTATTTATTCCATCAATTAATATCCAAATGACGATCGTATGAATGTATGTAGTGAATGGATATTGCCAAAATATTCAATTAGAATGATATTTTTGTGTGTGCTTACTTCCAGTTTCAAAGAAAGAGTTTCATAAATACATACAAAAATGACACTACGTCACCACATCTCTTTCTCTTCCTCTTCTATCTTTGTTGAGTTACCCGTTCAAAACGTAATATAATATTCTGTTGGATTTTTTCTTCAACGATTCGTGTGTGAACACGATTAAGAAAGAGTTAAAAGTGACTAAGTAAAGAAAGAACTATTGTACCACCGATAATACGTACAACCGATTTGATATCAAATTGCGATAAGAATATCATTCATTCTATAGTTGCTATCAGGAACCCAAAAAAAAAACGGAATGACATCTGAACTATGTATAATCTACATGTGTGTATACAATTCTGTCGAAGAAATGACGCCGTATCATCTAAGTATTTCACCATATTAGTCCAGATGTCTCAAGCGAAAAGCCGCAAATCTGCCATGTGACATTTTGTGATTTATGTACAGTTTTACAACTCAAATCAAAAACCTCCGACAATCTGCTTCTTTTTTGATAAAAAAAATCCGTAAATTTATCACTGTTTCTGTCGCTGTTTTTTTTCACCGGTACTTTAGACAGAAAAAACGTGTTTATAGTTCTGCAAATATTTATGTGTTTTTAATCTCGCATAATTATAATGAACAAATAAAAATGTTGATGCAGTACAACAAAAAATTAGCAAGCAGAAAAAAAAACACGCCAGAGTAACGCGTAACCACGCTAAAAAAAGCACTGATAATAAATGTTTTATAAACCAATATTAAAAAATAATAATAACATTTTTGGCTATCTATCGAATCGGTGGGAATTTTTGATTTTATTTTTGGGCGAAATTCGTGCATATAAAAAACACGAAATGCAAATGAAACAAATATTTTGATTAAGCAAAGCAAATGCAAATCATTGATATTCATAACGAGTAGTTCTTGTTTTGGTCGTTGGTTTTTTTTTCTTCTCATTTCGTGTATCTCTTTCTTCCTCTCACTTGTCAATATTTTCATGTTTTATTTCGGTTGGTTTTCGATATTTTCAAGCACGGCTCCAGCGATGTGGAATGGTACGAAAATGCTAAATATGTGTTTTTGAATAATAAATTATATGCGCGATATTTGATTCGAATATGGATTTTTTTCCTCTTTCTCTGCATCGATTGCGTCGATGATATTATACATTTTTAGTCTGGCCAACTAATAAACGGGCACACAAGCGAAAATAAATTATGCATAGAATAATTTTTAATTAGTAATGAATTCAATTAATACATTTTTTCTTTCTCTGTTGTTTTTTTTTCGATATTTACAGTTATTCAACAATTCAAAGGGCAATGGTGGCGGAAACGGTGGCAGCGGCGGTGGCGCCGGTGAACATCATTTAAACTCACAACTTCAGATGCGCGAAGCGAAACCATACAAATGTACACAATGCTCGAAAGCATTTGCAAATTCCAGCTATTTGTCACAACATACCCGCATTCATTTAGGGATTAAGCCATATCGTTGTGAAATTTGCCAACGAAAATTCACACAATTATCACATTTGCAACAGCATATTCGAACTCATACCGGTGACAAACCGTACAAATGCCGTCATCCGGGCTGTCAAAAGGCATTCTCACAATTGTCGAATTTACAATCGCATTCACGTTGCCATCAGACTGACAAACCGTTCAAATGTAATTCATGCTATAAATGCTTTACCGATGAGACCGCATTACTCGAACACATACCAAAGCACAAAGAATCGAAACACCTAAAAACGCACATTTGTCAGTATTGTGGTAAATCGTATACGCAAGAAACCTATTTGTCAAAACATATGCAAAAGCATGCCGAACGACCGGACAAACGGCCGTCAATTCCATCCGGTTTGAATTTGACCGCAATGAATCGCAATTTAAATATCTCAACAAATGGTCCAATCAGTGCTGAGCATCCGTATTGGCCAAAGGTGAGCCCCGATTCGGCAGCCAATTTGGCAGAGGCAATGCAACAACAACAACAGCAACAACAACAACAAAATCAATACGATTTTACACTGCAACAGAATAACAGCGATCATTTACAAAATCAGCATCGAGCTTTAATCAATGATCATCACAGGTTAAATGGTTCGACGGCAAATGGTACATCGAATACAAACGATGATAATGGTGAAGATTTAGTTATTTCACGTCAAAATGCAACCAATTTGGCACAGCATTTAGTTGCACAAAATGTGGCTGCAGCTGTGGCGGCCGCATCATCGGTAGCACCAAGTTATGCCGATGCAGCTTCAATCACAAAAACCACCTCAGCATCAGCTTTTACACCGATAAATGCAATGCATTTGAACACCCTCGGTCATCATCCGGTCATGGCACAACGACCATATCTCTACGATTTCCAAAATAAAAATGTTCAACAAAATGTCAACAATTCATTCCCGAACAATTTGATTTCGCTGCACAACATCCGAAACTATGCACATCAACCGACCGGACCCGGCGGTATGATACCCGGCGAACATTTGCTCGGCATCGGTGTTGGATCTGGTGTCAAAGACAAGGGACAATAAATGACACAACAATGGCATAAAAAGTAAATAAAATCGATTCAAAGATGAAAATGAAAATAATTATGCCATTTTGCAAGACATTATGAAATGCATTTCTTTTTTTACTTTGATTTTGATTTCATCGATTTATGCGACATATTCAGATAGATCGTCAATCGATTTGCCGTACACAATATTACAATAATGTATGATACAGGTTAAGATCTCACACACACACAGACACACACACACAATGTGAAATGTAAATTTGTATTTAAAACTCACACACACAGTAAACATTTTTTTTTTTTTTTTGAAATCAAATACGAATACCGAATTGAAAAATCTAAATGATGTGAATTGAAATAATAGATGGTCTCGGGACACCGCGAACGTTCGAATAGACTTGAACATCATTGTTCAATGGAAGAAATAAAGTGTAAAATCAACCGAGGGGTAGTTTGTACCATAAATATTAAACACAAGATTGTATGACATGAAATATTATTTAGAACATTAGACATTAGGAATTTATTTTGCAAAAATGAAGGAAAAAAAACGAAAAAAAAATAACTAATTACCAACAAAGAAAGTCGATTTGAGCGACCGCAATTCCATTCATAGAATGGACTTTGAAGTGCAAACACATTATAAAAATCAGCAATTTTCACTTTACTGTAATTGAACGAAATAAAAAACTAATAAAAACATACAAAGCAGTAGAGAGAAATAAAATGCCAGTTTCGAATTTCATAAACTGAGCTAAGTGAAACACACTTGAAAAAAAAATATACAAAGCACAAAAATGCCTTGCGTTCTTTGTGCATATGTGTGTGGTGACTTAAAGTAAATTATTGCACACCCGTCGCAATGACGAAAAGAAGCAAAAAATAGTAAGAATGGACCGGGACCGAAAAAGAACCACATGTACCTATCAACGATAGAAACGTGCTCCCGAATAAATGAAGAAATTGTCGTGCAAAATAAAGCAAACAAGACAACATGGATACATTTAACTACTTAATTTACAAAAGAAAATGTTAATTGTAATATTGAAGGCAAACAAATATTCATTGATAAAATTTAATTAAAATTATTATGAAATGCAAATAAAAACAATGGAAAAAAACATTTAGTCTTTAGAGAAGAGAAATATGAATGAAACTTAAGATATGTAAGATTTTCATTCGTTTTCGTTATGCTTGCAGCGAAAATATTTTTTTTTTTTTGGATTAGGTTAAATATATATATGTCAAATACTGAATTAGAAAAACAAACAATTTTGAAGTACATGCTAGCAAATAAAGAAAAAGAAAAATACACATTTAGTTCTAATTTTGACTTTAGAGCCCGGATCTTGAGAAATCTGTAGAACAGCCGAATGTAAGCGTGTGTCGAATATTGAAATTCGGAGACAGATAATTTAGTATAGAAATAAATGAATGTGCTCAGTTTCCAAATTGCCGAATTTGATTTTCAAATGACTTACCGACAAAAGATGTTAAATGTTCATCTCTCCGGCGCTCTAGCACAACCAGCCAACAAATCACTTCATTCACAACAATATTGCATGTATTGTTGGCTAAATGTGTAAACGAATTTGTAAGAAGGCATTCAATTGCATAAATACACACAACTAAATTCAAACAATAATAAATATTTACTAAATTAGTTTATGATTAGTGATTAAGATTTAAACCGATAAGCAAACAACAACAACAACAAATCTTTATTATTGAAATCCATTGAAGGAAGAATAAAAACAAATTTATTATTCGTAAATAAAGGAAAATTTATTGCATAAATATTAACACGGTGTGTTTTGATTTGAAATTTTGCATTTTAGCTTGTACTTCGCGATTAGATGAACCGGATGCAATGGATTTTTGAAAAAAAAAAATGGAAAATTTTATTCAAATTAAGGGCAATTTCACTCCCACTCTCTCTTTGCTCTCCGTTGGATGCCAAAAATATCGATACCATTGGATTGATAATTGATGATGATGTTTGGCGATCAACACATTAGCTATTTATTTATAAAACAAAGTGAAAATCGTTTTCGACGATTAAAATGCAAAACGGTTTGTTTCTTTTCTCTCTTTCTCTCTCTCTCTCTCTTCGATCAACAAACAACTAATTAAAACTGAATGTTGATTTTTATCTCACGGACGGTGAGATAAAAGCGTGACGAAACCGCATCGTGTTTTAATTTCGATTCATATTTTAATTTTGATGCTTTTCTATCGGCTCATTATATCGATTGCTTTTATTTCAACAACGGACTAATCGGAATCGATTAGAAGAATTGAACAAAAACGGCCATGTGCTGTGTGACAAAAATCTCACAATCGAGATTGATTAGAAGAATATTCGAGTGATCGCTGATGATTAAGAGATAAAATTGACTTTATTAATTTTCCATAAAAACAAGTTAAAGATTACACGGAAAGGCGCTTAATATTCCGTTTCAAAATTAAAATGTGTGAGAGTTTAAAAAAAATAGTATGCGCATCGCTATCGAACTGATTTAATATCGGTCATTGGTTTGAATAAAAGCGCCGACAATTGAGTCATTTTTCGGCGATAAAGTCAATCACAGCCAATCTAAATTCGACGGTGCCATAGTTTCGGTTAAATTTGTGCAAATGTGATTGACCTTAATTATTCGCTTGACATGCAAATCTAAGTACAGAGTACATACACGCTCAAAAAATCACGCGCAAAACAAATGAGATGTCAGCAGAAAAAACCATTCATTCGAACGATTCGGCATCAATCATTTTCCTTTCTTTTTCAGCTTTGCCCAATTTTTGTCTCAGAGTCCGGTTGAGATAATGTGAACCTTCTTACAATAGTAGCTATTAAGAAGAATATTCGGTTGAAAAAAAAAACAATACGATACCGCATGTGTTCTTAGAAAATTAATATTCAAAGCGAAAACGAGTAGTTTTATGTAAACAACAATTTCGCATATTTAAAGTTGATTTGAAAGAAATCGTCCGGCGAAAAGAAAGTCAACCAACTCTTGTATGTAAAAAAAAATCGATGATGTCATGGTTAAAAGAGAGACACCATTCCGATAGCCAAAAATTAATTTGAACATTCGCTGTCTTGCACCTGAAACATACCCGAATGTGACTGATAAATGCTTGCAAGCACACAAAACCAATACCGTGGAACGCTGTGATCGATGGATACATAGTGGTAACACACACACATACACACGACCGTTTGATAATAATATGGGCAAAGTGTGATCGTTGTGTTCGTATGCATGCTGGCACATAAAATACTCGCCGTCATATCACAAGCCATTTACATTTTAACCATAATATGATGAAGACCCACATGCAAACCGCGATCAGCACCGCAACGAATTCACAATTTATTAGTCACATTTTTCTTCTTGGAATTGAAGTCGCACATTTGATGAACTATTTCGTTCACGTTCAGCCGTATGGTGAAAAAAAAAAACAAACGGTAAGATAGCAGATAAACGCAATAACATAAAAAAGTGTTGCTTTTAAAACCGAAAATAAACAATAAAGAAGCAGACGATAGATGAATAGTAAATTAGATATTTGTGGAGCTTTCTTTTCTGCTGAATATTATTCCCACCTCCATATGGGAGGAGATCGATATTTATGACCGGTTGGTTCACCACTTTGTCGTCGTGTGTCTATTTTGAATGATGTCGTCTTTGCGAAACCAATTAGCATTGCCAAAACATCTTGCGATCGATAAAATGCTTGCCAAAAACCCCTCTTCCCCATTAATAATGCTTAAGATTTGAACAACGGCCTATGGATTCTTAGAATTTGTTTCACAAGAATTTTGATTAACTTGACATTTATTTCGATCGTATTCAATTCCATTTTTGGTTTTAAAAAACAGGCTTTTTTCTATTGTTATACTCGTCTACAGACGAATTTCAATGAACCATAAAATGAGCATATGTAATTGTGATAAATCTCTTTTGGTTTTTTAGTACACGAAAATTGGCACTTCTTGTTAATCTTTGAATATAAAAACAAAACTGGAATTTCGAGTTTTTCACTTGGATTCAATTGCAAATTTATGCATTTTAAACTTGCTAAGGAAGTCATCTTACGACATCTCTATGGCAAAGTGAAGACATTTTTAATATACATTTATCATGTGCAGTAGCGAATTGCCTCTTGAAATTAATAGTTTCTATCGCCGTATCGAATATGAATTGACTATATCTTATCAATTCATATGATGGCCCCTTCCAGCAGCTGGAGTCTATTCAAAATTATAGTGGACAGATATCTAAAAGAAGGTCACTGAAGTAGGGAGTCAATTTTTAGCCTTGGACTTTGCTTTATAGTGTTTTAGAAAATTTAAATCATACTGCACCTTGTGAATCAAACTAAATGAAGGAGTTGTAAAGCGATATTTGTCTGATATAAAACAGGAGTAAGAAAGAAATGAACCATTTTTATTTTGCATATCATTTTATTTATTGCATAACAACATAAATGAGAATTCAAATAAACCCGTCATTCTTACAAGAATGAATGCTATTGAACATTTTAAAAATTGTAATTTCCTTGCTTAAGAAAAGGTAAGTTACAGCTATGGCAATGCATCTATTGAACTAAAAAGAAAAACACAAAATTGATCAACGTAAATTAAAATCTAATATTTGCACCGCTAATCAAGCCTCATACAAAAATGAAAATTGTTTCTTTTGTGAAATGTATAAAATGTGAGAAAAAGGTATGCCTCTGCCTTGGATTAAGAACAAGATCACAATATAACAATGGTGATTTTCAATTAATTAATATCACCAAACAAAACTAAAACCTTAACAACGAAAAAAAATAACGCTACATTACAATAAAAAAAACGGAATTTCCCCAACTCATAATTACAACCAATAAACTCACACACCATTTTCAATACAATAAGTAAAATACATTCAATTACAGAGAGTTTATTTACAGTACACCATTTGTTTCTGTTTACACACAGAAAGAAAAAATGTGGTATTTTTAATTCAATTTTGGTAGATTTAATATGAAATCAACCAACAACAAATTAAATTTACCATTTTTGACATCTCTTAGGCATATTTTTCAAAAGAGACGAATAAGTCTCACCAAATTCATGGACTAGCGTCATCTGTGATTCCGAAAAGTTGGTAAATGTAATGAAGCAGTTTGTAAAACTTATTCAACAAATAGTCACTTTTGAAAAATATGCCTCAGAGATGTCAAAAATTAAATCTACCAAAATTGAATTAAAAATACCACATTTTTTCTTTCTCTGCAGTAAGTAATATCTATGAAATAGAAAAAAGTTATATCGCTCCTGATACAACATTTGGTCAAAATGGGTAATTTTTTTTGCTTTTTTCTTGTTTATTAGTTGAACCAAATTGGATAATTTGTTCTACAATCGATCAGGTAATTCAGTGATAATTCTCTAACAAATTAATTCATTTGTTTCGATTGAGATGACCGATGCTCTTTCTCATTCGTTGTGTAATTTTTTTAAAAATTTGTCAATCCAAATGGTTAAAATAAATCAAATAATAATGATGAGAGAAAAAAAAATTGCAGTGACATTCACAGTTCAATACTTTAGTTGTTTCACTTCACACAGATAAAATTATACGAATAGCACGTTTCCGTCATTAAAAAAAATTCAAAATTAAACTAAACCCAATTGAAAATAATGAGATAATAAAACTAAAACTAATTATCTTTTTACAAATAAAAAAAAGACAAATCATTTAAAAGGTAACTCGGCATCTCAATTAGTATGTAAATTGTACTGTATTCAAGAGATAATTCAAGCTTTGTTTGTATTTTGTCAAAATTCCGAAATTATCCTCGTTTTAAGTGTTTTCATTCCACGGCGATGATTTTGAACATCAAAACGTAACCGTTTTATTGAGCTCACAGTTACTTGACATGTTTTGTTAAATCGTCAGTTTGATAGAGTGTTGTCAGTAGTTCATTGAATAGCACGAGCACCAGTCGTTTATTCAGTGTTTTATGTTGCCACATGGAAAAACTATTCAATAATCCATAACGAGTTGTCTCTGATCCCACTACATGTTTTAAATCATCTGAACATTTTCCCACAACACCGGTCGGACAACACCGATTAATCGATATGAAATGACATGAAAAGAATGAAACAAAGCAAAGAAAAATCAAACCATGATTGATTAAATTTTGATGATTGGTCGATTGGTGTTTTATTAACAGATTTTTATGTTACCTGCTAATAGAGTGAAAAGAGCCACTTTCGCAGCCATTCGTGTCCTCAATTTGGTGTTTTCATCACGTGAAACACTCTGATTTGATCGCTTCCCATCCGGCCAAATTGTGTTTCTGCACATCATAAAAATACATTTGAAAAGACAATTTACATGGAGACATGGTGCAAAAATGTCGCTTACAATATAATTCCGAGCAAATTTTCGATTTTCTCCAATTCAATAGTGGTCTTAGCCGCCTGAGTGATCCGTTTGTTGGCCGCTTGACTAACCCATGGAGCACCTGCCAATTAAATCAATTTCATTAAAATGCAAATATTCAAATAGTGAAATTTCGCGAAATGAAATAACATTCTAGGAAATTGAGCCAAAGAGAGAGAAAAACACACGAACCCAAAAGTCGATTGATCAATCCACGACGAAGCCATTGTGATCGTGCTTGTAAATCAAACACTTCATCCAATAAATTTAGAGCCGATGTTAACGCCGGGTATGCTGCGTATTCGGACGAGTGCTAAAATTCCAAGAAGTTGTTCACGTCAATGTTTTCTAAATATATGCGAAACGAATAAAATAGAATTGTGAACACAAAACAAACCTCCAGATGTATTGGTGTGACATCCAAGAAAGCAGTTTCTTTGGCCGGTCCCTTGCCCAAAAGTATTCGTGCCATGCCTATAAGAACAAAACCATTGAATTTCAGATCACACATCTATGATATATAGTATATTTTTAGTTTTCAGCAAATTGATTTCATTTTACGAACCTCCAACTAATGTGTCAGGCATATTTTTTATCGTACGCATTCCTGATTTAAATGGATTCACAATCGTTTCAATCTGTAAAAATAAATCATCAAATGAAATGATTGATTTAATTAATACCGTCGAGAACATTAAACATAATTTATACAACAAGTTTTTTTTCGATCGAATATGATCGTGATTTTACACCGGTTTTTTGCAATTTTTTTTCGAATGCCTATTTTTGTCAATAAACACAAACATTTCTAGTTCCTCTCATTCGATTTTGCATTCAAGCCATCGTGCGCAATAAAAAACATGTGTTTTGTATTATTTCATGTTTTTTTCACATTTGTATCTTTTCTATTTCATTTCTCTTTTCTGTTTACTTCTTTTCGAGTTTTGCTTCTTGAGAGTGAAAAAGTTATGACTTTTTTGATTATTAGTCACGATGCAGACAAGCACCGTCACACACACACACACACACATATTATAATGTCAAATGACATAAAGATCTAGCGTCAAGTGTGTGTGATAACTGTTTGTCATCGATCCGTCAATAAATTTGCATTTTAATTAATAGGCCTAGAGTTTTTGTTTGCTTTACGAATGGCGTCAATCGTAAAATATGTAACCATGAGATGTGAGGTAGTAACTGACCCGAGTCAATAAAATATTGAGATGGAACAAAAATTGCCAATAACACGGCTAAATTGAAAATAATTCTTTAATAAAAGTTTATAAAAAATTCCCTTAAATTAAAAGAATGTTTTAAGCTAATTTGTACAGTTTTTTTTTCTTCTTCAAAGAATTACCGTTCTAATGACAGCTCCGCCGTGGATTTTTTTATCATTTATGTCTGGTTCGAGAAAGTCACGTAGGATCGAATGAAGTTCATCATTATCGTCAGCCCGCATACTTATCATTTTTAGAAATTCGTTCAGTAATGTCATACGATGTTCCAACACTGCACGCTGTGTATTTTGAAACGTTTTCTTTGCTGGAAAGGGAATTTGCGCTATCGATGGAAACTGAAATTTTATTTCAATTTTTTTTTATTTAATAAGCCAATATTTTCGGATAAAAAAAATGCAAATATCATTGAATGCAAAACAAGAAAATCTTACCCGTTTTACTAGCACTTTCTTCAAGTCCAAAAATCTAGAGTATCTGCGATAGACATGCCAGCTCTTCTGTTGATTATCTTCGATGACGGTGACTTGAATAGCATAAACGGCAAATTGACCTTCACAATTGATCGCTGTATTGATGATTTTCGCTGATAATCGATGCTGCGGACAAATTAACGTCACTTTTTCATTGTCACTTTTTTGGGGAATGTTGCTATGCTTGGGAGATCCTTCATTGTCACTTTTCGGTTTTTTCCATTCGTTGACTGGAGAAGATCCAGCTTCTTTAGGTAATGGTTCAATTCGGATATCGTCAATATTCTGAACAATTCCGGTGCAATCGCTGTGCGATCGATAATGTTTGCTAACACCAGCACCAATAACATCAAGTAAATGGGTGTCAGGAGTTTTGACTGATTCCGTCCTATCGGATTTTTCCATTGCTTCATTTGCTTTAACTACTTGATGTTTCGGTGAAATTTTATGTCCCGTATTCAGTGTTAAGAAATCGCTGCCATTTCCGTCTAACGCAATAAAATCAATTTCGTCGTCGAACGTCAAATTGCTCTCCGAATTACTGTCGCTGCCTGTTTCACACTGATTCAGCAATTGTGTGGCTGTATTTGAATCAATTTCACCGTCTACATTATAGTTACTGTAAAACTCTAGTTCCAACAGCAATTTCCGGTATTGTGAACTTCGATAAAAATTCGCTAGAAAAATATCCTCATTTTTTATCTTTTCGTAAACATATTTACAAATCGATTCGAACCACATTGGATCCGGATTAATTGACACATCGTTCAACCGAATGTTCAGGGTTTCAATCAGACCAGAGTCAATATTCAACGCATTCGATGATGTTTGTTCCAAATACTAGAAGAGAAATTGACATTTTTTTCTCAATAGAAATCATATTGCATTGAAATCGAACAAAATGTACCTCTGTGTAAATATTGGTAGCTTTGCTGCGAAGCAATTTGATCACATCGTCACGGGCTCCTTTCAATTTATTCGACTGTAATTCAACCGTATATCTGGTTACTGTGGCTTTCCAATCTGCAAGTAGATGGACACAAGTGTAAAAAATATGATAAATGACGTAAAGAACTTTTCTTATACCTTTTGCCGATAAATAAAATATCACATAACGTTGATGATTTGACACACTCAAATAATCCAAATAATAAGAAAGTGTTAGTTCTTTGTTCAAGAGCTCGTCCAGTTGAATAATTGGTAAATTGGCCGTGGAACTACAATCACGTTCTGTTTCACGTTTATTATTTTGCATGTAACTCAATCGCAAATCAATCATTTTCTGTGCATATTTTAAGCTGCTCATCTCAGCAGATGCATTTGGATCTTTGTATTTCTGTGCGTGTGGAAAGAAAACACAAAAGAAAACATTGAACAAAAAGCGAATAATAAAATTAACAGCAAATACAGTACCGCATCCATTTCTTTTGTAATTAATTGTCGAACGGCCCGCAATTCGGCCGCATCATCACATTGGCGTAATAATTTTAGAAAAATTTCACTGGTCGGTGGTTCTTTTGTCAACTAAATTGGAATGGGATGTAAAAACGACAAATATTAAATAAATCCAATTAAATCCTCTTCAAAGTGAAAGCACTCACCGATTTGGCAACTTGTAAATTGATAAAATCCGGTTCTGATAACAAATCGATGACTGGTTTGCACACAACATTGGCTAGCAAAGTGCTTAGGAACCTGTAAAAATGGTAAAAAATGATCAAACCCCTGCAAAATTGAATTTTAATTTCGAAAATAATTACATTCGTAATGGAATGCATGCAAAATCATCTTCCGGTATCGTAAAATAAAGCACCGTTTCCATACAATGTGTCAAGTAATCTGAAAATTGAAATTAACGTCATGGATTTTTTATCAAAAATTCTAACGCAAACTTTACCTTCAAGCACTTGATCGTCTAAACACTCCTCCCTGTATAGTTCGCATTGATTAAAAAATGCTGTAATAAGTTTGGCTTCGCTGGCATCGCCGACCGGCGATTTATCGGTGGACTTTTTTCGACTGTGATCCACTGATTCGTAAAATTTCGAATTGCCAAATGTCCGTTGAACGGATTGATTATTAAAATTGAGATCGGTTTCGCTTTTGTTGCGTCGATGTTGATTCATTTTTCGATTGGCATTTTTTGATTGGCGTTGTGGCGATGAATTCGACGTATGCATTTGAAATGAACTTTGGCTACTACCCGACGATGATTTCGTCTCGTCCAATTGTAAATTCAATGTTGCGTTGGCCTTTCGATACAGTCGTGCATGCATTGCAACGATATCTACTAATTTTGTGGTCATCAATGGCACCCATTGTGTGTTTTTCACTCGAGTGCACACATTCTGAACGCTTTCTTCAATGCAGTTACGTGTTCGAAACTCACTGAATTCTTTGTTATCCGACAACGAAAAAAACCACGAATCGATAAAGTCCCGCAAAATATAGTTGATGATTGTGTGTAACAATTGATCGATTTGCTTGTGACCGCTCAGCATTGTACGGAATTTCTTCTTTGGCGATCCATGTTGATCTAATACCGCTGAATCGTTATGTAATTTATAGATGGGAGTTGTTTCGATCACTGGCACTGCACCACATTCTTCGCCCATGTGAACATCACCTGTGAATGGTACGGTCAAACCCCTGCAAAATTGAATTTTAATTTCGAAAATAATTACCCGTTGTCTCAACCGAACGTCGCTTATCCGTGTGAATTTTTATGGTATCAAAAAGTTTCCACTTGTGATGTTCGTCTGCCGAACTGCCACTGTGATGACTTGAAATCTCCTTGTCCACATAATTGGCTGGAACAGATATTTTCTCTGCAGAAGATTTATAATCAATTGATAATGGATGGGATATTGTTTGTGAAACGATGCCGCCATCTTTAACACTTTTTGAACTTTTTTTGAATAGAAGTTCAATGCCGGAATCGATCAGGCTCTTTTTCCGCGAATCAGAATGCAATGGCAAATTTTTGTGCTTTTTTGACTCAGTTTGGATGCGTACATCGGGCGATAGCAAAATTATTGGTTTTTTATCATGATCTGCAAATGGTAACAACAAAAAATTTACATTTAACATTTTCACACACACACACACACTCCACTCCGATTTGTCGTTAATTATATATTAAAAATTAAGAAATTACTAGAAATAATATAGAAAAAAAATTACCAAATAAGAACAAAAGGTGTGTTGTTTCACGCCATGCAAAATTAGAAGTGTTTTGTGAGAGGCAGCATCAAAATAAAATAATAAAACTTTTATTTACAACGGAAGTTGCGAAAAAGATTAGAATTAAAAAAAAAAATACAGAAAAAAACGCAAAACTTTGTGTACTTTTGACTTTTGATAAAGTCCACGTGCCACGGTGCAACGAACAAAATAAAAAGCAAAATAAACTTGAATGGATTTGGATATATGAAATGCTAAGCAAATAATAAAAAAAGATTAAAAATCAAGAATTTTTGAATGTGATCATGCAAAAAAGCAGCAAACAGTTATCTATGAATAATAAGTATATAATGTGTGTTTGTGTATTTGTAGTAAATGATTTAGTGTATATAAACGTGTGTATTTGTTCAATTATTGTTATGTATTTTTGTGATGCGACACAAGTGCAAAGTAAATCGCTGCAATTTTCATTGAGCGCTACATTTTTAAGATGTAATTGGTTGTATTACCTAGATTTAGTCCAAGGGCTTTGATCGCTTGCAACGGGTCATCTTGATCGAATGCTAGATGTTGTGTTTTTCGGCGATCTAGAATGTTTTTCTCGCCCTTATGATGTAAATACACAATAGTTACGATCCTACGAATGTCAGAGAAAATTTCGGCCAAATATTAAAATGCGTCATAAAGTTTCCAGATCGTAAAATACAGTGTATGTTATTTGCGATTCAAATGAAATTTGATATTCGATGAAAAAAAAGCAGATAATATTTGTTGATTCGTTTGTGCAAACAATTAAAATATGTTTATGTTTGCTCAAACAAATATCAAATTCCAAACAACCAAACGATTAAATCTTACCCAAGTACAAAGCATAAAATGGAGATAAATAGCACAAATAGCCAATAAAATCCGAAAATGTTGAGTAGAATGCACAGACAAACGCCAAACCAGCTCCAATATTTATACTCCATTATCACTTTTGACTGTGTTTGATGTATTGGATGAAATAAGCAATAACTTTATCAACTGCTGTGCAATGAAAATGTTGTATTGTTGCGGTTTTTGTCGGTCTTTGTTGTTAATCCTTCTTCGCTTGGAGTACATTGAATTAATGCCATGTGCAAAAAAATTATCGCTCAATAAGCAAATACAGTCGATATGTATATAACTTGAACCGAATAAAAATTTGGTGGACTGGAATTTACGATTATTTTCGACAATTTTCTATTTGATATTTGCACTTTCGACGACCATTCGTCACCACATATATTCCAATTGAATGTTGCATAAAAATTAACAACACCATTACACACAAGTTGACCACAGCGTGCATGAGCATATAATTCGATTCATAATTAGCACCAATTCCATGCTGTAGCAGCTGTTTTGCCTATTTTGTATCATGCGATTTGCTCTTTTTTTATCTAGTTTGCTTTTGCGTGCTCGTGTCACTGTGTTTTGTACGTAGTTTTTTATCCTCCGTTTCGTTCACAATTCTATCTCAATTTCAACACAATTCATGCAATAATTCAATTGTTTTTGTATACAATTCTGATGAATCGGTTGAATGACCATCGAAACGCACTGACAATGCTTTTGTGTAATTATTCAATTTGAATCGACTCATTGATTTTGTGTGTGCGATAAGTCTTTTTTCGTTCACAGATTGTGACTTTTCACTTAAACACCTCAAACATATTTAATTAAGTTCGTGAAGTGAGCTATTTCTTCGTTTATTTCACTTAGAATCACAAACACAAGTGGTTTTTATTGAAGAGCTTGAATTTGGCTATCGTTTTTTCCTCTGGCACAAGTTATGTGGTGTTATCAAAATCAAAATAAATGCGAAAATCAACATGAATTAACGCTACACACTACAAAATAAATACTTGTTTTCTTCTCCCCAGTCAGAGGAAAAAACCACATACAAAACAATTCACTTTGACATTTGTTTGCATGTGACAGCTGTGCCAGAAACTTTTTTGTTTCTGATGATTTCATACAGATGGCGTACAAATTCAGTAAGCAGACTTTTTGAATTGACAACATTCGGTCTAAAGTAACCGTAATAATTTGAACACTATTGAAAAATATGACAAATACGTACATACGCTTCATTTATTGTAATACTGAGAATGTTTTCGAAAGCAAGCCTATTGTTTGGAATCTTTTCCTTTACACATCTGATTATTCAGTAGTTAGTCGAAACGATTATCAATTTTCCTTCGATTTGTTTTTATAAATAATGCTTTCGTATTCAGATGCAGGTCCATTATGAAAAAAGGTAAATAATATTGATTAAAAATCGTTCAACCAAATTAACAAATAAATGCGCAATCAACACCGAATTATCAACAACAACTATGATTAAATTATTGATATGTAAACACGAACATTTTCCGTTTTCCTGCAGCTTCTTGCGTGGACAAATAAACAAATAATGAATAAACAAGAACTACATCATCATCGATTGTATTTACTATTTATGTTTGCGTTTGAAAAATTGATAATTTTTGATGGTTTGGTTACATAAAGTGTGTAGGTTTCACACAGAGTATGATTGGAGTGCAAGTATATAGCATTTTTTTATTTTTCCTGATCAATTTTCAAACTTTAATATTTACATCAGTTTTAAATGTTTAATAGATTCAAATGAATTCATACAGAATATTCGATAGTGTTGAGTGTGAATAATGTGGTTTTTCTGGTGAACATATTCTTCAGGTAATGTATATGAATGTGCTGCATTGGCGCCAATTATTATTTAAAATTACAGTTTGGAATATTTCTATTGATTTTATCCACATTTTGAACAAAGTAACTAAACTGTTTTATAGATGTGAGTATTTATACGCTTCAATCCAAATCTTAGTGTGACTTTCAGTTCTGACTGGATATGTGAATACCAATAAAAATTCAACTCTTTTCCAAATGGTTGACGTTGTGACAAAAATCTAGTCGCTCCAACGAACCTCTTCTCCACATTTCAAAATACTTTTTGTTTGTATTATGACAAGAAACTATGACGCAGTGAATGGGTAAGACTACTTCTCATTTCTGAGAAGAGAGAAGAAAGACAAAAACAAAACAGTCAACGAGTAAACTAAAAAGTTTGACGTTGATTTGGCTATTACGGGACATTATCTATGTCAAAAGTATACAAAATCCAAATATCAACGTTGACAATGACATTTCAATTCTCTTATCATCCATAAAATCCAAGAAATAGTTAGTTGTATTCATTTCAACATTGTAAGCAATACCCTTCAGGTATTTTGCGAGTGGTTTTTGTTCAAACAATTGACATCGTAAATTGGTTTCGCCCGCAAAAACTCCTTAAAATTTTATGATTTCTTCCTTGAGTTGCCTCGAAATTCAGCAAACAGAAACTCATATGAAGAAAAAACTAACGCTGTGTATTTACTGAATAGGTCAAGGTTTTAAAAAGTTTTTTTTTTTAAATAAATCAATATTAATGCCAGCTTAAACAGTTGAAGTATCATCAGCTAAAAAAAGCTCAATAAAATTGTTTCGATTTCAATATGTTTCGAATGTTGCAAATTCATTTATTATTCAGCAAAAAGTACAAAATGAAAAGAAAAATGAAAAACAAAGAGAGAAGATTGAGAGAGAGAGAAATAGATGTGATTTGATTAGAAGCACTTTCGGTGAACAATTGATGGTCCACTTTCGTCATACTCTTGTTTTGAGATCCACATCGTTTGGAACGTTGACAACGAGGCCAAAATCGAACCACCAATCCATACAGAGTATTTACGTTCAGGTGGAGCGATAATCTTGATTTTAATCGTTGATGGGGCCAATGTTGTAATTTCCTTCTGCATACGATCAGCAATACCTATGAAGAAGCAACGCATATTGAAAAAAAATGAAAAATACGAGTGAACCAATCCAATCTCACCTGGGAACATCGTTGAACCACCAGAAAGGACAGTGTTTGCATATAAATCCTTACGAATGTCAACATCACACTTCATGATTGAGCTGTAGACAGTCTCATGGATGCCATTCGATTCCATTCCGAGGAATGCTGGTTGGAAAAGTGCTTCGGGTCCTCTGAATCTTTCATTTCCAATGGTGATTACTTGACCATCTGGAAGTTCGTAGCTCTTGTCGGATGATGATGAAGCCGATGCAAGAGCAACTTCTTGTTCATAATCCAACGCGACGTAGCACAATTTCTCCTTAACATCACGGACAATTTCACGTTCGGCTGTTGTTGTGAACGAATAACCACGTTCAGTTAAAATTTTCATTAGAAATTCGGTAAGATCCCGACCAGCCAAATCCAAACGGAGGATAGCGTGTGGCAATGCATAACCTATGTGTGAAAAGAAAAATGGTGATGAGAACCAGTTCAAATGTATGTGTAAAGCAGTTGATTGAATGACAAGAAAAATGAATTAATTACCTTCATAGATTGGCACAGTGTGAGTTACACCGTCACCGGAGTCGAGAACGATGCCAGTCGTACGACCGGAAGCATACAGTGACAAAACAGCTTGAATTGCCACATAAACGGCCGGTGACTGAAATGTTTCAAACATAATTTGTGTCATTTTCTCTCGATTTGCTTTTGGATTCAATGGGGCTTCGGTCAAGAGAACTGGATGCTCTTCTGGGGCGACACGCAATTCATTGTAGAAGGTGTGATGCCAGATCTTTTCCATATCGTCCCAGTTGGTGATGATACCGTGCTCAATTGGGTATTTCAGTGTTAAAATACCACGTTTGCTTTGCGCTTCATCGCCGACATAACAATCCTTTTGTCCCATACCGACCATCACACCTTGATGACGTGGACGACCGACAATTGACGGAAATACGGCACGCGGTGCGTCATCACCAGCGAAACCAGCTTTGCACATGCCCGATCCATTGTCGAGCACAAGGGCTCCTGCATCATCATCACACATTTTTATAAATTATGAAAATCTGCAATAAAGTCATAAACAAACAAATTAAATGCGAGAACACCTAAAAGCAACACTGTTTCCGATTGCACTTCTTCTTCGATACAAATGAGTGTGTGTGAATTTACAACAAAGTTTTCTCGATTTTCCGTTCTTTATTGCGTTTCGATACAGTTTAAATGTTTTCCTTAACTCAGCAACTTTGCTCAGCTCACTTCGCACTGAATCAGCCGAACAAAAAAAAAACTAGAAACACAGCAGCTACAGAATAAAAACTTTGCCCGTAAAACGTAAATACGAACTCAAATCGTTCTAGTGGTTATTCGTTCATTAGTCTCTGGTTGTCGCTGCAGTTTCCGTTTTTAGATTTGTGTTTGTTTGTTTTTTTGTTCTCTAAGTTGCTGCTGTGTGAAATTACTTTCGGAAAAGTTTTGCCATTTGTCAGAAGACAATGGTGGCGGCGTTAGAATATGAGTAGTGCATTGGGAATTGAAAAGTGTGCAAATGAAAAAAGCTCCTTGGTAAATAAGTGTTTTTGCACTTAAATCAAATTCATTGGCCCAAGTACTTCTTATTACAAGCAGTTGCATTACAACGATTTCCTCGAAAGGGAAAGATAGAGAGAGAGACGGAGAATTGCCATATTCACTTGATTTTATTCAAATTTAATTATGAGAAATAGAAGCCATATATACCAATTTCTCAATGAACTATTCCAAATTTATAAATCACTTTTGGGAAAGTTCATGTAAATATTTGCATTTGGATTGAATTTGCAATCGGACAATTTTACATCTGTTCAGACTACCAATAAATAAATGAACGAACAAATTTTCTTTATGTAACAAAATAGTGCATGTATCACGCAAAAGCGTGTGTCTTGGCTCTTCGGAAACCAAAGAAAAACTTTTTGAAAATTGAGTTCTTCCTTGACAAGAACTTTGCATCTTTTTAGTTGAACACAACTTTTGTGGAAAATAAACTAGATTCTCCATACTTTGAAAAGACAAATAAAACATTTGAGATTAAAGCGTTAGCTACAAATTTAAATCCTCCGTCGAAGTCGAACTTCATGACTTCAAAGTAAGAAAACAAATCACTGCACCACGGAACTATGAAGCCACACTTTTGAAAAAAAAAATAAACTTAGTTTGCAAATGCTCGAAGCATACAATAAAAATCGCAAATGGCACAATGATAGCACTTTTTGTATCGAAAATGGATTGAATTTGTGAAAAATGTACCGAAACTCCTCGCGAAATGAGAACAAATTGAATTTAAATTCGTTGCTAACCAGCAAATACACTGCACAAACTGTGAACGAGTTGACGTTTGACCGTATAAATGAAATCGATAATCTATTTCGCTGTCAATTTATAGTTGAGCGATCACACTCTCAATGTAATCACATTCAATTTAAATGCAATGTCGTTTGGTCTATTTGTAGCATCATCTTGTGATAAATCACTGTGCGAAAGCTCATGGGACGATGCATTTCAACGCACACAATCCATAGAAGGATCGAATTGTAAGCGGATACGTAACAAATGAGCGGAAAATAACGGGTCTCGTCCACTTTTTTTTGTATTGTTAAAAGCGCGACTGAGCATCGCATCCTCACGCTCGACGCGTTTCATACATATTTTATTGCGATTTTGCTTTCGAATCGATATTTATTGGCATGTTGTTATCTGTCCGATTGGTAGTACAATGCCAACGGCCAATAATAGAAACGCATTTCGAAAAGAAAACCACAAGTGACATTTATTTCGAATTCAGTCTATTCAATGCAAATTTCACTTGTAAAACACGAATGTGTTGACAGAATGTGCTGGTATTTATTACATTGCCTCTCTCCCACACATCGTTTTTTTTCTTTTACTCTCGTAATCCGGGTGCCTATTTATAGCGATGCCACACACATACATTGTTCAATATACAATTTGATTGGACAGTTTTCTTCGAAAACGTTGAAGTCACACGTATTCTTGATTGTGTCAAGCCCGATCAAATGGCATTTGAAGGTAGCGCCACGGCTTTCTTCATATACCTATGCCACTATTATTCGTTGACATTTTCAATTCTCTGCTTTTTCACTCTGTTTTCTTTATTTTTATTGTTTGCTCAAACAGAATCAACAAGTGAACAGGTTGCTGTTCTGCGAACGGATAGGCTTGCATTTTCCTCACTTTTTCAATCACTGTTGTCAACCATTATTTGTTTGTATTTCATGTGTTTTTCGTTCTATTCAAATTCGACATAGTTGAAAAAGCAGTCGTGAGGCGTTGTCAAACGGAAAAAAAAGAAACATTATCAATTCAATAGAAAAACTTTAAGTGAAAATCTTATCGATATGATGAAAATGGTGGAAATTCAATTCAATTCACCGACAAGACATTTCACTTTTATATCGTGTGAAACGTTCATTGTTGTGAGTGACAACATTCTTATGCGGAACGCGTATCTATCGACAACTACTCTACATGCTCATTATTCTTTGGGTATTGTGCGCTTTTTTTATATGTTAAATTCCCTTTTTTTCGTTAAAAATACAGTTGCAGCTAAATGAAAAACGAATCAAATGGTAATAATTCAAACGGTTGAATAGAATGTGTATGGGATTGTGCATGCTTGAGGCGGAATTCAATGTAGAAAAATAACTTTCATCCCACTCTCAAGATTCATCGATGAACAGCGCATCACTTTGTTAAATCGTTCTAATCAATCAAATTGTGCAAGAAACGTTTACCCGAACACGATAAGCTCACACGAAATGTCAATAAATAAAGACGAAGCGTTGAGTTGGCGCAATCGCCTGCTTATCATTTTCATTATTGTTGGTGATTTGTTGTTGTCACGGCGGGCATCCGCATTGATCGGTAATAATGAAAATAGAGCACCGACTACAGAGTGTATTTGTTGTGATGACAATAGTAGTGCTTGATGGCAACATCTGTTCAATCCACGCACACACACACATATATTTAAACCACACGTTCCGATGAGATAACAAGCGATTTAACAACTAAAACATTGATTTAAAATGTATGCCATGCACACCGCTGCTGAATTCAAATCAAACAAATGAAGCACACGTTCGTGTCATATTGAAGCAAAAAAAAATAGTTTACATTATTTTCGAAGTGGCAAGAAACCTCATTTTGTCTAACGAAGCGATTTATTCATTTGCTTACTCGGAAACTGTTTGAAATTATAGTTGCTGCGACAACGTCAACGGTGAACGGAATGGTTTTTGTGGTTTTTACAAAGTTATCTGCTCAATTAGAGGTGATTAAATAAATGAACAGATTTATCGACACTTATCTATACCTTTAACGAGTTTAAAATGGATCGATTCTATCGCATTGAACGTGGCTTACACAAAAACCAATACAGCAAATGGTAACTATTGAAGGATGCAACAATTACAACCGCAAAATGTTGTAATAACATCGGATTTTGTGCTCTTGTCTTGACTCAACATGTTATAAGCGTGCATCGAGAAACTAAAACAATTCCAATTATTTAAGCCATTTTATCCATCTTCTCTCTTCAAATCAAAGGTGGCTTTTGCCCTTTCTCACTAAGTCTTAAGTACAAAGTTTTTTATGTAGGGTCGTAGCTTCGTTTAAAGGTATATCACATAGCAGATGTGAGCGAAATGCTGCCAAAAAGACGTGCATGTAAACTGCATTTACAACTTTTGGATTTTCGAGCACCCACAGCAAGAACAAACATGAAGAACAAAACCAAAAGATGAATCCACTATACTTTTTGTTCATCGATAAAGTTTCTTCGGTTCTATCATCATTTTTCAAGAAGTTCTGGCATTTATCTATTATATAATAATACATAGACGTTAAAAAGAGAAAAGTTGTTGCTGCTTGACTGATTCATTTTGCAAATGAGAACAATATTCTTCAGATCGAAATGTCTACGTAAACGTGCTCCCAGTTACGGATTGACTTTGAAATCTTTATACGTTAAAGAAAACATACAGAACCAACAAAGCGCACTCTTTTTTCTTTATGTTTACTTTGGTTTTCTTTTCTCGAAACTTATTGTACGTTTGCAAGTGTGTCTGTGTGTTCGTCGCACGTTCGAAAACCGTTCGACATTGTATTGTTACTGAATTGTATGTTTCTTTTATGTGCAAAATACAAGGGCTTTTCGAAAGCTTTCATATTACATTGATCTGAATGGGAGATTTGAAGGCAACGATATTCTTGTCAAGGTGTCGTTTTTATAAAGCCTCAACAATGCATATGTTATTCGTGCAATATGTTCAGGCAGAAGCAATCTTATTTGAATTGTTAAAGAATGAAAGGGAACGGCAGAAATGGCATGAAGACCGGAATCGTAAAATGTGATAGCGTATATTTCGTTAACAAAATCGTGGTGGAATTTTTAGTGAAATTGAAATTTTGTTGCCATTCGTTCTATATTTAGACCACATCTTTGCATGCACAAATCCAACATTTCACCATCAAAATATTACTTTTTTTACTATTGCAATAACATAATACACTATATGCCTTCAAAACATATACTCACTATGTGAAATAAAAAAGTATTTACTTCCAGAAATGAGAAAACATAAAAACAGGTGATAAGTAAAAAAATGACATTTTAACACATTCTAATGTATATTTTGGTAGGTAATGCGTTTTCCACCGTTCAGTAAATCCATAAATAAATCAAGCTTAGCGCAAAATTCAATAAGCATTTTTTTTTCTTTAATACATAACATCATTTGCCAACTGTGTATTCAATGTCTATAGTTAACAGATATTCGGATTTTATGCTTTTTTCACTTCGTAACATGCAGACAAAAATACGACATTGATTTCGAGCTAGTTTTTATTGTATATGCTTTCTGTTCAGAGTGAATGATAGTGAATCATTCTTACTATGACTTCATTATACTTCAATTAATACTAGTACCTGCTGGCTTAGAGTTCTGATGGAAGAACAATTGTTCTTAAGCAGTGAATAGATTGGGCTACAGCTATAGCAGTGCTATTTTCACAGCTCATATTCATAGGTGCTATTTGTGAACAACGCATACGGACAGCGATTTTATGATACAATTCCGGACAATAGACCTATTGATTTGTTTATGCAAAAAAATACTAAAATCAATAAGTCTATTGTTCTATTTACATTTCGAACGTTTCGTTCGGAATTGTATCATAAAGACGTAAATAGCGCCTATGAATAGGAGCTGTGAAAATAGCACTGATATAGCTGTAGCTCAATCTATTCACTGTTCTTAAGTATATTGAGCCAACTCCAAATACAATAAATAGTAAATGTGGCAGGTGAGAAATTGATAGGTGACTCACCTGAGAAGATTTTTACATTATTTCCAATGACTTTCAGAGAATGAAATTGTCACTCACGTAGAGAGCGCGAAAGCTACTCGTAGCTATGAATGTGTCTTAATCTCACTAACGTTGTTTGTAATAGATTGAGCTACCGAAAAAAGTCAATTTCCGGAAAACAAATTGAAGGCGCTAATAACTAAGTGTCTTTGCAGCAATGGTGTGGTTTTGAGTTGGCTGAGATTCTCTCTGACTCTCTGAATGTAGACATCTAAAATACTGAAATAGAATTCTACATTCAGACCGATTCAGACGCTTAACGGCCTAATGTACAAATTATGTTCAGTTGGCGATTCGGCTGTACATACAAAGACCGTTCAGAATTGGTTGATAGATATTTCAAGAAAGCAGCACTACATGCGGTCATAGCACAATTGAAATATTAAAAATGATTGAAATCAAGTTAGAGACAAAAAAAACGTTAATCACTGAACGATGGACTTTTTAAAGAAATATATACTGACATTATTCTGTTCGCTAGCAGTCCGATCACAAAACTGTTTAGATAATATCTGTATTAAGTTTTACTACGCGTTGATTTTTTATAACTGTAAATTCGGTCGACCACTTTCAAATATTCTCGTGTAATCAATATGACCAAAAGATAACCTTGATTTTAGTATGCAAAAAGGAAACCTTTCTTTCTTCATTTTCTTTAATAATTTCTCAGCTGGAAATTGTTAATTGTGAGAACTTCATACACATGTAGATACCACTATTCTATGTAACTAATCGTGTTAATACAAATCAAAATATATTCCCTTTGATGATCAATAACATTATTTGTGGTTTCTTTGATAGATAGGCATTTAATATTCAGTAAATGCACCTCATAACAACTTTTCATCCATTTTTCGCATTTGATATTTAATCAATTGACCCGGAATTTTCTTGTTTTGTGCTAAATTTATTGGGCCGACTGTGGTTATTGCATAAAAATAATACTTTTCATGTGTTTGTGAATTACTTATTCATCTAAAGATGGGAGTTTTTCTCTGCTTCCATTTCACTTTAGTACAAAGTGGGTACGTGGGTACTCAAAATTTAGTCGCCAAACAAACCCTGCTTTTGACAAATATATTCGTAAACGGCTGCGTACAGTCGTGTTCGATGGACGACGCATTCTCAGTAAGATACACCATGTTGTGGATGACAGCAGATCTGAGTGAAACTCTGATAAGAAATACATTCTATGCTGTGCAAATTTGATTTCAGAAATATTGAAGAATGAACTACCGTTTGAGTTTCGCAAAAGTAGAAAACAAAAAATGGTCGTCAATTCTGAATCTTTTAATTTTCAGTGCAGTTTGAAATTATTAGTAGGTGCATGGCTACGGTGCTGATATTAGCAATTTTGTGAAATATTTGTCAGAGTTTCGCTCACCGCTGCTGCCATTCATCCGCGCATGCGAAGGTACGTAGCAGTTTTTACATCACAGCGAACAACAATACGTGTAACTTGAAAAATGAAAATAATGATACATTTTGGCTGATTATTAGAGATCATTTTCGAAAATGAAGTAAACTGAAACTGTTAAGAAATATGACTGATTGAATGCATTTCACAGGTCCAACTTTTATACTAGTTTTCCACTGTAAGAACTGAGTCAGCTTTTCACACATGTTTCAATTCTCAACATACATTTGATCTACGTCTTTTAACAACTCAAATAGATATATTTGTCATGAAAAAACAAAGGAATAAATGATTAGATGAAACCTTTGAGTAAAGTAAATTGTGAGAAATGCTGCACATTTGAAGCGTTTTTATCATTTTGCTGACATAGAATGGCACAGAAAAAGAATAAAATTAGCGAAACTCGTCTTTTTATTTCTTTGCTTCATATTCGCCACGACGGAATATTTAGTTTGTGGTAAAAAAATAAACAGTATCTTGCCTCAAAGAAACCTTTATTCCATCCATTTTACAGTCAAACGTCAGTCGTTTTTGGACCAAGGACGTCAAACGATTGTTGGAAGAGATATCGAATAACAACATATGCCTTATTTCACATCAACTGAACGTAAAAACACCATTGGCATTGAAGATTCAGAATTTATAATTCTTTAATGATCGAGAATACAGGACAAAAGGATTGATCGATATCAGTGTGTTTTAAATTAATTGTTCCATTCTTTAAAATGAGGGCAACCGATGCACTCGACGCAATAATCTGTGACAAAATCAAAGCTACAGAAAAGCCAATATATGCCCATTTCTTCGTGATCGTGATTTGGTTTAAAAAAGTCGTGAAAGGAAAGTTAGAAGAAATTACAAAACACCAAATACACCTTATATGGATGCATGTTCCATTCATATCAATTCAAAAACACACACTAATACACAGAGAGAAAAAAATGTGGTATTTTTTATTCAATTTTGGTAGATTTAATATAAAATCAACCAACAACGAATTAAATATACCATTTTTCACATCTCTGAGGCATATTTTTCAAAAGAGACTATCACTTGAATAATTTTTACCAATTGCTTCATTAAATTCACCAAATTCATGGGCTTGATCATTAAAAATTCTGAATCATCAATGCCAATAGTGTCATCACATTTGGTTGGTGTAAAGTAAAGGCATTCAATATCCAACAAGCTTGACGTTTGATTGTGAAACGGAAAAAAGGTTTCTTTGAGGCAAGAGGATCAATACTTTTTCTTTTTTTAACACAAAATAAAATAAAATATTCCGGCGTGGCAAATATGAAGCGGAGAAATGGAACGACAATGAGTATGTCATTGATTTTATCCTTTTTTTGTGTCAGCAAAATGATAAAAACGCTTTAAATGCACAGTACACCATTTTCCCCATTTCTTTTACTCAAAGATGTCATCTAATTATTTATTCTTTTGATTTATTATGATAAATAAGTCTATTTTGGTTTTAAAAAATACGTGGATCAAATGCATATTGAGAATCGAGGCATGTGTGAAAAGCTGACTCAGTTCTTACAATGGAAAACTGGTATAAAAGGAAGAGCTGTGAAATGCATTCAATCAGTCATATTTCTTAACAGTTACTGTTCAGACCTATTTTCGAAAACGATCTCCAGATCAATTTAAAAAGTTGAGTTTATAATGAAACCGATACCAAGTGTACAGCAAATTATAACATGGCTTTGTCTCTTGCCTCCGGATAATTATACAAGTGTTTGGAAGAAACGGGCATACATTGGCTTTTCTGCAGCTGTGATTTTGTCACAGATTATTAGTTCGATTGTATCGGCTGCCTTTATTTTAAAAAATCGAACCAATAATTTCGAACAAACCTTATATGCATGTTGTATACTTATCTATTCGTTGGCCAAAATATACACAGCGTTGGTTGCATTTTATGAGCGACGTGGATTATCTATTATTGTGTCAAATTTAACAAAAATCTATGATACAGGCAAGCCTACATGCAAAATTACTACTTTTAAAAATGTAACAAAAAAGATCACTTACAAAAATCTACCTTATGTTTATTCCAAATTTAGACAAAGATGAAGATTCATTTGAATTTTTGGAACGAGCAAATGAAAAATGTGAATGGTTATTGAAGTTTTATTTCAAATGGGTGGCCATATTTCAATCGGTTTCTTATCCTATAATTGGTATTAGCTCAATGTTGTTTTGTTTGTATTTGCACGGAGAGCTAAAGAGAGATCATTTATATGTGCCACTTAATTTTGTGTGAGTAACTTTTGTCCAATTATGCATTTTCAATATTTTTAAACTCACGAATGACTTATCTATTTGCATCATCGTCAGTCTACCCTGGAATCAAACAACACCACTTGGATATTGTGGTGAAATCTTTGTGGTCGTTCTCTTTGCTGTTTCTTATTTCGTTATACACGGTGTCTCTTTCTTGATATTCATTTCGATGTGTTTTCATCATGAAGCATTTTATGAAATGTTTCAACATAAGATGCGCAAATTAAATCATCCCGATGAGAACGGCAATGAGAGAAAGTTACTTTGCAAGATTATTCAGTTCCAAATTTCGATTAGAAAGTGAGTAAATGCTCCAAATTCCATTTTATATTTTGGTGAAACTAAAAACTAATACGGATTTGTATTTTTATTTAGTTGGTTTTTACATTCGTCTAAGGTCTATACACTTGTCATTATGATCGAACTAATTCAAAATATGTTGGGTTTGGCAATTGTCATCTTTGAATTGGAGATGGTAGCTAACTTCTACTCTTTCCAATCAATTCATTTAATTTATTATATGTTGTTCGTATATTTCAGCAATCAAAACATATTAGTATTGATGGTTTGGTTTTCTTCTTGGGAACCTTAGTTTCAATTGGGAATTTGTTTTTGTATTGCCATTTTGGAAAATTAGCTTCCAATAGCTATGAGAAAATGACAGATTGTCTTTATAATGATTGCAATTGGATGTCGTTACCTAATGATCTTAAAAAGAACATTCTCTTTATGATTCAAATGTCGCAAAAACCCATTTTCTACCATGGATTCGGAATCCTTGAGCTGAATTTGGAAACGTTCACTAAGGTAAGTTTAACTTTCATTCATGCCGTGTAACAGGGCTGTAATTTTCACTCTTGCACAAAAGTTTGACATTTTAAAGTATGGTTTACAATTATTGGACAACGGTCAAAAATATCAAACGTGTGGCTTGCTCATTTAAAATACAAGGATTGTGTGCGTCGCAATTAGTTCTACACACAGTGAAAAATTATAAAAAATAGTTTTATTCGTGAAAAATATTTTTTTCTCGGAATAAGATACTCCACAAATACAATTCACTTTTAGAAGCCAATATCCAACACTTTCTGATTGATATTTTTCAATTTTTTTTTGTTTCAGTTTATGAAGACCACCTGCAGCTATTACATGATTTTGAAAACTTTGAATGACAAATAAATTACAAAATTGTTTCTGTTAAAATCAACATCGTAGCAATGCACCTGTTGTACCTAATAATGATTTCACATTGCATTGAAAACTAATAGTTCCAGAAATGAAGAATTTTTTTTTGTTTTCAACTTTTGCGAAAGTGAAACCTTTTTTGTTCTTCAATATTTCTGACACAAAATTTGTACAGGATAGAATGCACTTTTTTTTACTGCACTTCACAATATCAATTTCTGGCTGCGGCATTGTTTATTGAATTACATAAGACTTTTTTTCTGATATCTTTTATTATGTAATGTGAAAGTAAACCAAATAAGTCTTTTTCTTGCTTACACCTAATTTATATAACATAAATTCCATCGAGATATTTCGGAGATATCCCACTCGATAACGGAAAGTGATTGTGCATCATATAGAATAGCTTTTTTGGAAGTGAGGAACCTTTATTACTCACATTTTCCCAGTGAATAGAATGATCCAACAGATATAGCAGCGCAATTTTCATAGCTCCGATGCACAGGCGCTATTCGGGCATACCGACAGCCATTTTTATAAGCATAAACACAATACAAATACAAAATTATTCATAATTGTCATTGAAATGTAATTTGAATAAAATTTATTTTCATGACGAATACGCTAACGTATCAATTCAAAATACATTTTTATCGGTACACGGATCGAGGTGAAAATGGCTCCGATTCAGTAGTTCCTATTTAAAGTGTTCGTAAAAGTGAAATATAAGAGAAATAAATATAAGCCAATATTTTACTCTGTTTATGGTGCTGAATGTTTTGAAAATTCATCAATTTTTCTAGTTTTAAACCGAAATCTTAATCAAATAATTCTTATAAATTTCTTTTAAATTATTTCGATTCTATTATCGGAAACTTTGAAAAATAGCTTCCCAATGAAGATGGCGATACGTCGAGTGCTATCAGTAACATTGATATCAACGCGGTACCTTCCGGACGGAATTAGAGGTTGAAGTGCCATCTGACGAACTGAAACACTGTTGGCTTTAATATAAACCGTTCCATTGTACGGGCAAGGGTGATTCAAATTTGTGTATTTTCGAACAATTTTAAGCGTAAAATCCAACAAATAGTTAACCCTTTTCTTCGATAGCCATCCGCACATGTCTTCCCATAAGTCGATTGCATACTTTTGGTATGTGTTGTATTTGTAATAAAACACCATATGGGTCCAAATTTCATGGAGAGGCTTGCTTAAATTACCAACAATATCGAGCTTTACATGAGTATGATTCAAATTCCTTACATCACAGTACCAAGATGAGAGATTTTCATTGTTCGGTTTCGATACGCATAGAAATTTTTCCAGCATCAAAGTGTTTTTCTAATTGAAATCAAAACAATTATAAAAAACAATTTAATTGAAATGCAAAGATTATGTAAAATAACTCACTGATGCTTGAATTGGTTCAAATAAATTGAAACTGATGGCCAGCAGAGGTATAAATGCCAGCAAAATTCTGAGAAGTATCTTCATTTCTTCGGTGTTATTTATATACTGATAGTAAAGCGAGAAATTGCAAATGCTTCAGATGCTTTGTACTTTTGATTTGATATAGTTGAATTGCGGAAATAGAAGTTCAATTATTATTATAACATTTTCAAATTGAGGTTTACATTAATGTCTTTTTAAATACGCAAATTAAGTAAATTAAAGTCAATATTATTTGGTATAACTTTGCTTTTAATCTCTGCATTGAACGATTTATATAGGCTCCAATTATAAATATTTGATTTGGAGTTTTTCAAATTCTATGGTGTTCAACTGAAAGATACAAAATAACCGAAATAACATGTCAATAATTAACCTAAATATTATTACAATTATAATTTTATTTGGATTTGGAAAATTGCCAGTTTTTGCTGAAGCGTAAAAATAATGCTGAAACAAACAAATTAAACCGAATCTCATAATATCCAGACTTACACAGATCTCGTCGAGACATCAGTGGATACTCTCCCAATATCATCGATCCGGACTGAAAATAAACATGATTCTCTGCAAAGTCAATGCTGTTCAGTTAAATACACATTGGGAAAAGTTCATACAATAAAATTAAATTCATTTTGTGTCTGATAGAGTTACATATATGTTGTTGTTGTTGTTTCCGCTTCAATGGCATGAATTGATATTAGCAATGATATACTCCTTAAGACTTCGTTAAGTTAAAGGCAATATGTAATATTAAATCATTATTCCGGACGATTCCGTATGGATTTTATGAAACGGTATGATTCTGTATTCAGTCTGCAATGCCATAACATAATCCATTTCCAACAATAATCCAAAGAAAAATACGTTTTTGGATTAATTAAACAACTGTCCAATTCAGATATAACTGTTAAATAACTGTCTCACCTGAATACTATTGTATTTTTTCCTTCTCGTTTATATAAACGAGATATTTTCCAGCCGAACAAAGAAGCGCCGAGATTTTTTTTTGCACCAGTCACCTCTCAGGAAATGAAAATGATTTAAAGAATTTCAAACAATTTTCTGAAAAATTAAAAAAAAATTATAAAAAATACGATTCTTTTGAGCAAGCACCCCGCACAATAATTTAATTATGAAGATATTTTCAAACATGTTTGGCCAATAATTCGATTTACGAGAAAACGGCAAAATGTTTGATGCTGACGCATATCATCTTGCCGGTCAAGCTGGTAAAATATGTGGTGAAGCCTTGACCTGTACGTGTATATGTGACTATTTACGTGTGTTGAACAAGGCAAATGAAACACAAACAGAATTCACGGAATTACTGTTTCTCTTGAATTCGGAATTTTCATAACGAATGTTTGGTGTATGAATTGTGTATGAAGTAGAACGACCATTGTTTTCATTGCTATTTAATAAGTCTATACGCAAAGAAGAGTTAAAATTAAAATACGTCACGCAATCTATGTATTCGGAAATTCAAGCTGTTTTGCATGCTAAAAATGACATTGTTGTTCAATCAAAAAACCCTTCAAATTGTACAACATATTGAAATCATTTTTTGCAAGTTTTTCCACAATGTTTACGTTCAAAGAAAACCGCGTATCCACATGTCGCATCATTTTGTACAAAAAAGCGGGTGGATTGACAGTGTAAATGTCGAATGACACCATTTGAATTTTGCTGTACTGGAATAAACATTCTTTACGGAAGTTTCTCAGCATATTTAATGACGAAAAAAGTATATTTGATAAGTTCGTTAATGAAAGCAGGAAATTCCTCAAAAGGGAAGTTGTTTTGTGAGTTCATTTGCTTTCTGCTGATTTATGTTTTTTTTGCTGACAATTGAAGCATCCGCACACATTACCAAGAATCTAGCACATAATTAAGAGGCAATTAAATCATGGTATTTTACACAGAAATGTTCATGAAATTATCAAAGCGCACATATAATACACAAATATACATGCAAAGTACTATCTCAGTCAGTCAGAGAAGCTTGAAATTTATTTATTATCGACATTCCCAACGTACGTGTTGAATAGGATTTGGTGTGTTTATGAAGGTACTATTTTTAAATTTCACGATCAAAAAATTGTTTTGTCACTAATGCCATGTAATTGCAATTAAAAATTTTAATGTGGTTTTTACAACCGTATCTCATGTGAACATATATAAGTTAGCGAAATGATCAAGTAAAAGCAAGCATTTCATCTCCATTGCCTTAAAGTTAACTGAATTTTCTTCGTCTTTGAATCGGAAATTTTGAAACTGTCATTATGACAGTCTGTCATATTATGTTTCGTTCCGAGTGCACCTGTAATGGATCCACATGACAACATCAACATTACGTAGAACACATTCATGCTTTACAACACATTTACGGTAGTCATACACATGTGTTCTCGCATCAAATATGAAATGTTTTGATTTAATTGAAGTAAAATCCATTACCAAACATACAATGATTTGTGAAACTGATAATTAAAATGGAAATTGATGAAAATATGACGTCATTTGAGTTGAAGAACCTCCAGATGCCAATGCAAGCACACAATTGCTAAAAATAGAGTTTTTGAAATATTTCAAAGGTTACAAACACAAACGTGCGATATGCAAATTTATTTTCAATGCTAATTTCTTGTCATTCACCATATGTTTCACTATTTGAATTCAGTTTTCCCAACAACGATAAAATTGTTAAATTGTTATGATCAGCCAGACGTTAAAAGTGTATTATGAAATATGGTAAAAATAAGGCTCGACCGACGGTGTCGGCACATTGTCTAAGGAGCTTGCGTGGAGAATTCGAGACTGGGGAAAGAATTTTCCGCATTCATGGAACACGTTCAACAGTTTGTTTTGTATCGATATATAGTAGCGACAAACGTTCAACGTTGTTATTGTTACCGTTTCATTGTACGATTTTTTCGTTCTCCACATCATGCGTTTCCCCTTTTTCACGACACACACTCGACAAATTCACAACTATCTCCGTATAAAATTGAATGTTGCATGGATTTTCCGTTCAGTTGATGTTTGGATCTCAATTCGACATCATATCTTCAATATTCAATTGTTCGAACAAAATATAACGTGTTGAATTTCGTGTTGAATCCAACAATATAATATTTATGCATCGCATATATTTAAATTAACGTTATGCATATTTTTTTTAAAACCATTCGAAATCGTATTTTTGTGAGTTTTATTGTCTTTATTCCCGTTCAGAACATCAGCACATTGTAAAGTAGCAGAATGAAAATACGTTAGTATTATTACAACGTCGAAATTATTGGATTTTAAAAATGTGTGTCTTTTGAAAAAGTGTGTTATGTTTCACGTTTGGCGGATTTTAATGATTGCGCGATAAAATGTGTTTTGATTGAAGTGTGAACTCAAAATTTTATGCTTTGTGCTTTCGAGTGTGAGCACGCTTGAAAAACGGTAAATTTACAATTTCGAATCATTCGATTCTCTTTTGATGTAAAATGGCAAAAAAATTTGATTAAACTGTACCAAATGTATGTGACATGGAAAAAATGTTTGAATAGAAAGCGATAGCAAGTAAATACCATTTTTTAATATCGATATTATATTTTGCCGTAACATTTTTTACAAAAACCACAAGACAGCGTGTGGATAAAAAAGAGGTGAAAAATTGACTATCGATCGATTGACATCGCGTGTATTTTGTGGTGTCGTGCATATAAAAGAAATCTTCTCACCTATGTAAGATGTTCTCAAAATGAATAAAGTTATTGTCTTTTGTCTTTTTTCTTCTCTCTTGACGTAAAATACCGATAAACAGCAGTGAGTGAAGGTCGTGAAGAGACATAGTGAGAAAATGCTATAAAATTTGAACCAAAAACACATAAAATATACACAACTTTTGATGTAATTGCGTATAGACTGCTAGAGTGTATTTAATTGATGATCAAATGAAAAATAGGACGTAAAGCATTTTATCCAGACAAATCTAGCCATAAACATCACCACTTGCATGAGCGAAATAACGAAAACATTGAATAATTTGTGTATATGATCGGCCAAAACATTTTGCCACTCATCGTCAATGGTCGTTATTTAGATACGGCTAAACACTAGCAGAAATCAAGAGAAAAAAACCGTAAGTATTTGGATGGCATATAGTAATTTACTAATAAGTGTGTTTTTATTGCGCAATTTCGAATAGATTTCAGTTTAATCGCAGACATTATATTGAGATATTTTCA
>NW_022198211.1:1470318-1493908 GCF_009176525.2 Contarinia nasturtii | reverse complement strand
GGTTTCGTCACTCGTTCTCTAACTCGATAGAGGTTTTTTATTTGATAAAATAATACTTGCAAACAATTTCGTGTGAACGTGTTTTTTCGTCATGAACCTTGACAAAGCGATTTTATCTTCTTTAGAAATTCTTTTTTTGACACAAAAGATAAACGAGTACGTATAGTTGTTTGACAGGTGTATGCTCGCTAAAGTTGCTAACGAACTCAGAGGAACAGATATATTTTCAGCAAAAAAATAGGGTTTGCGAAGAAAAATTCAGCCGGAACTTCACAATGATAGGTAATTCTTAGAAAAGTTACACACAATGATAGTTTTCGTTTATATTTTTTTGTCTTGCAATAGAATTCCATGTGCTTCCCATATCTCAATTGTAGTAACACGTTTGCGTCTGAGTTGATCTCGAAAAAAACCAGTGATGGTTTTTTCCTATCTGAATAGCGCTAGCTATTCGCAGCGTCTGAACAGCATTGCTGCCCAGATGATGAATCGAAGCGGTTGTTATGATACACTAATACCATAGTCAGTATCTAGGGGATATCCATGCGAATTAGAATTAGCACATTAGCAAAAAAATAGGGAAATTTACATGAAGAAAATAGAGAAATTAGCAATAAATAGCAGAATTAGCACTGTACACGTATATACTTTAGTAAGAATTTATTCTTGAATTTATTGCAATAATTAATTAAAATAAAATTCACAAAACAAACGAATTGAATAGTGTTGAACTAAAATGTGTCAAAATATGTAGTTAAATACGCTTTTTCCCATTTTTAAATAAAAATATATTCAATGGCACTTAACCAAGCACGTTCCATCTGTATTAACTATAATTTACGAATTGCAATCGGAAATGTAGATTTGATGACAGATTTCTTACTGAAAACGTATACGTCTCTGTAAACGTAAAACTTGACGTTTAACGCTAGGTAAACAATAATTATATGACAAGTACTCACACGATATTCAATTTTTCTGTTTTAGTATTTTATCAATCAATTTTGAATTTAAATAATTTTAATTCAATTGAAAAATATAAAATTAATGAAGCAGGCTTGGAAGCACAAAGCAAGTGGAGTGTAATCAAGAGAAAAAAACACTTAAAAATTATTTTAATAAAATATATACAGCCCGAAACTTGATTTGATAGCACTGATGTTGTAATGTAGATAATAATTTCAATATTCAAAGGACTGAAACTTCAATAAATATAAATAGATTACATGCCTGCTTCAAATATACACGTTGAAAGTGTCAACTTGAAACATTTACGTAAACACATTTCGGTTATTCGATCATGCAGTCAATCTGACGTATGCAATATTTTTGACGTACTAGAAAAATTAGCAAAAACTAGCAGTATTAGAACAAACTAGTAGAAATACTAGCAGAATTAGTGAAAAATAGAGAGAAATAGCGTTTATTATTATAAATTATTCGATCTGCAATTCATGGTTATCCCCTAGGTCAGTATACAAACGCATGTCGAACAGAGAATGAACGCGAACGTATATGCTCTGTGTGGTACAAACGAAGTGTGTTGCGCGTGCGGCAACCGCTACGATTCAGCATCTGGGCAGCAATGCTGTACAGGCGCTGCGAATAGCTAGCGCTATTCAGATAGGAAAAAACCATCACTGAAAAAAACCGAATGTTTTTTACGTGTTGAATTTCAATACAACGAATAATGATGTTTATCCAATGAATTCATATAAAAAGGGTGTCAAGTGTTGTTACAAATAAAATTGTTTGAAAGGTCGATTTTTTTCGCATAGAATAAATGAATGTTCTAGAAAAAACAGCTTATACTTCGTTATAAATACAGACATATTTCGCACTGAAATAATCGATAAAGAAATAATATTCTAGAACATTCGAATTTGATATAAATTTCGTAAAAATTAAACAAACGCCAATTAATTTGGTATTTTCATACTAGAAGAAACGAATGAAAACAGCATTCAGTAATAAAAACAAGTCAATAAGTACATGATGAGCTAAAATCGATTGAAGTAAATTGGGTGATGGTTTCATATTTGAAGCAAATGAAAGATGCTTAATGCTGAGTTGTCATATTTTATTTGCAACTTTAAATTGAATTTTTATTAAGAACGAACTAACTTTAAATAAAAATTAAAGTTTAAAACTAAGTCACTTTGGCATATTTGGTTGTTAACTTTCGAATGGTTGTCTCTTATTCTCCTCTTTTGACAGCAAACTTCATGATATCTTTTTCGTGGCCACAGATTGCTCCAGAGTTTTTGGTGACTGCTTTATGTCTAAAACATCGAGAGTGTTGATAAGAACTCTACTTATTTTTGAATGACCAAATAAACATACATAGATGAAAGCATTTTTGACATAGTTTTAGTTCTCTTTAATTTTTTTGGACTCATGCTTGTACCACTTGCACTTTCAGTAATCTGAACTGGTTTTGACCTGAAGTTTCAATTTATAAAAAATATTCAAAATGATTATTAATGAATATGCACAGTTTTCACAAGAGAATGAAATAAAAAGAGTTACGCCAAATGTGTGATTTCTGATTCGATATTCAAAATTTCATCAATGTTTCGATTGTCTTTCAGCGTTTGTCTAGAATATTAAAAGTGTTCATTCAATTTTATCAAGCTTTCCAATAGGTATTTGAATTTTGTGAAATTCAAAACGTACATCCGTTGGAGAATTTGTCGTATTTCTCCTGATTCAGATGTGCCCTGCACTGGACTGTAAATACGAAATTTATTAGCTTACTCTCATTATAGATATTGTCATTGATACTTACATAGTAACGACTGCCAAAGCAATTAAAGCGAGTACTAAAATATTACGAAACATTTTGCTCAGATAATAAATGATACTCGAGATGAAGCCTCAAAAATTGAACTAATTTTCCACGATCTCGTCTCGTTATTTATACCATTATTCCAATAAGCGTCTACCATAGCAACGCAAAAATGTGTGAAATTTCCCAGTTCGTGCGTCGATAGAAAAAATTCCTACATTTAAAAAAATGTGAAACTATTTGCAAACTAAACACACGTTTTGAATTATAAAATTGGTAACCTAAAAAGATCGTAAATACCAGACATTATAATAAGATATTTTCAGCCAGATGAATCAGCTCAGCCAGATATCGTCAGGAGCTGAAATGGAGTGAAAACAATAAAAGTGGTTGTTATAGTGATTGTAGCATTGTAAGTGTAATTATAACCATAACAATCACTTGTATTGTTTTCACTCAATTTCAGCTCCTGACGATATCGGGCTGAGCTGATTTATCTGGCTGAAAATATCTCATTATAATGTCTGGTAAATACGCATATAAGTCATTTAAGAAAATTGTCTCACGTTTTTTCAACGTAAACAAAGTGTGCACTTTTCTTATGAATTAATTAATAATCGCAAATTTTGGGAATAAAATAAACAGATGTTAAACCGCGGAGATAGCGAAACCTAAACAGTTGAACAAATTGTGAAAAATGATAAATTATAATATTTTGAGTAATTCGAAGAAGATGCTAAAAAATTCTAGAAACTCATGAGTCAAACAAAATGACGTGTTTTTATGCGTTTCAAGGTGTTTTCAACCATTTTTTTCAATTTCGAACAAGCATTTTTTGCTGTCAACAAGGCATACCAAGGCATACTAAATATGCGCTTGAATGAAAACCAAGAAAATCTTCATTTAATTTGTACTCAAGTTATTTACTTTGCGAAGTGATTCTCATGTTTTCCTACTATTTGAGATTCAATATTAGTTATATAATTTTTGGAAATTTAAATATTTAGAATAATTTTTCGTAATTTTTACTCGATTTGGGTCAGATTTGTTTAGTTACCGAATCGTTGAAAAGACCACATACATATTGTAAATCTGATTTCAAGTTGAAATGTTCAACGCAACAGAGTCTGTTTCTCAGAGCATGTGAAGAGGAGTGATCTACGGAGCTACAGAAAAACTGAGGAATAAAGCCCCTCCTCAGTGAAGATGCTTCAAAAGTTAAAAATATATCTAAAATCAATTTATTATAATTAAATTTTTTCATTTTTCTCCTCACTGTTCACTCTCACACTTATTGCTCGGAGAAACAGTATTTGCAACTAAAGAGCATATAAGAAGAGACATTGCGATTTATCGGCTGTAAAACTTTGAACTTTTCACAAACTAAGTTTTCCCATTTCTCCTCATTTTGGTTTCGTTAATCAAAAATAAATTTCCACCACATCGAATGACATCGAGCACAAGATGGACGAACTCGTTTAAGAAAATAAAAGAGAAAATGAAGTAGAGTGCTTTTTTTCTTGTAATATTGTTTGTTTATTATAGAGACGATTTCTTACGATGTCAGTGGCATTTCGACCATTATACGTACATAAACAATGGTAAATGTTGCCAAAGTAAATATTTGGTCAGTAAATCGATAAATAAAGGATGTTTCCGACGAATTTCAAATTGACCAAAGCTAAATAAATATTATTTTGGAATGAAAGATAAAATAAACTGTCCACACCACATAAAAGCAAATTGCTTAGATGATTTTGTTGGGAAGTTAATCGAAACCAAAAGTAACATCAAATTCAGATTTATTCCAATCAACTAACAACTGTCATGCACAGCGGACCTGAATTCACTTCAACAAGAAGTCAACTACCTGTGCGTAGTAGGTTGTTTGCGTTACGTGTCTTTCACTTTTTAAACATGGTGTACCTTTATTGTTTGACAAAGAGCGCACATTTATGTGCAAATTCAATTAATTTATGTTTACTTCTTCGATGTGCCTTATTCGTTCCTCCACATTAAAAAACGACCAAATTTGTGGTGGAAAAAGTTTTTCAACATTTTTTGCTTATTTCAAATAACGTAAATAATGTTTCAATGTTTCAGATTGTCATGGCAAAAGTTTTACGTATACAAATGAACCGTCGGTCTGTGGTGCGAATATATTTCGACGGCGAAGACACTTTACTTTTATAATTAGTCATAACAAAGTAAAACATACAACAAAAAATGCAAATGTTTTGGAAACCGACGGCGCACGGAGATACTGTTTTAATATTAGATAATTTATCAATGCTTCCAGTACAAACACTCATTGACAACATATGAAAAATTGAAATATATATCTATATCACGTAAAAATAGAATTCAATCCATCAAAAGCAGAACAAAGCAAACACACCAAAATTCATTTTTATTTTGCATTGACCTTGTGTCTGAGAGGTAAACTGGCTCTCACTCTCGTCTGTGTATGAGTATGCATTTGAGAAGGTGTTATTTTTAATTCGCCCCAGCATATCTTGACTAGACATTAAGTATATTTGCATTGAGCACAGGGACAACATAGCTTGTGGCTTCAAATAAACGAATTCATCAGAAATTGTGTAAAAAGAGCAAAAAACAGCCCCATGCAGTATCGTATTGCATTGAAATATGCGAATTTATTGCAAATCATTTTGTCTACGAATTGAAACTTTTATTTGGATTTTGAAGCGCATCATTTTTCAATCACTGTTCAAGAACAAGCTTGTCGATTCTGAAGTGGAAACTATGACAACTGAACGTCATATAAATAGAATTCGAAATTGATATGATAAAATTGGAAGGACGAGATTTTTAAAACCATCAATCAATTTAGTATGGCTCGCATTTTGAATTCATGAAACGTTCAATCGAACGAATTTGGGAAACGAAACACACAAACATACTTCAGAAGACTGTTTCTATGACAGCTTTGAATTTCACTTAAATATCGTCAATTTTATTCTTTAAAAAAATACCATTCAAAGTTGGCGCATGTTTGACGAATTGACATGGGTTTTGTCCCAATTTCATCACCATTGACATTTTCGAAAATTTAAATTGACACTCTGCTTTCACTCTAAAATGAATGTCGATCCTTTGTGAAAAACTTACTCTTTTGCCCGGACAGAATCTCCTTCGATTCCGCACTTGTGAAATGCAGCTCAAAGTTCTGCAATTGTGTGTACATTGAATTTATATATGTATGTTATGTGCGTTGCCAACTGGCAACATGCACGAATAAAGGTTCATTAAAATATATGGATCAGTTAACAAAGGCTATGTAAATCAATTGGTTGCGAAATGAAGATACGTGCATGTGCGTATTTACAAAGCAAATAGAGAAGACAGCATATGGAAACTATTCAACTGCATTTGACATTTTCTTTTTGGGGGCGCAAACTTGGATAAAGCAAAGTCAATGCGAAATTCTCATTCGGTCAGCATGTTCATGGTTTCAACATCAGCAATTCAGCTGCTATTTTGATTTGTTCTCTAAATATAGATTTGTTTGTGAGTGCATTTTCAATAACTCATGCTCACAGACATATTTGCTTATTGAAGCATCATTTTTAATTTTCGATAAACTTATATTCAAGCAGACCATCGTGCTTTTTCTTCTTCATTCACATTGATGCATCGAATGCGAAACGAACATCCTATCAAAGGCTTCAATGATGTAAATTGCATCGACTACTGTATTGAAAATCAAGGGACTTTATTTTGCTGTGCAATGAATGATTTCAACTTTAAATGCATTTCATTTAATTTCCGACTTGTATTTCTCAGCGAAAATGTTCGCATCCAATAAAGAAAATGAATGATTTTTTGGGAGGAACAGACTGACGAGTGAAATTGACAGCTTAACATAACTTGGTCTCATCCGATTTAAGCCCGATGAGTATCAAACATATTTTACTATTGAAACCAGTTGAGTGTTTCGAAGTTTTTTATAAATATCGTATCGATTAAATTCGAATTTTTCATGTCTTCACACATTTTTTTATCACTGCTCTTCATTGTGTTTGTATTTTTGTGCAACACTGGTGAAAGGATCACCGATATTAAACCGCGTAACAAAGCCAGATTTTTATTTTATCTATTCTCCAATCTACTTTCGCTTTTTTATTGAGGCATTCAATGGAAAACGGAATTTTACAGCTTTTTATTCGTCCATATCAAGCTGCAGTCATGGGAAACAAATCTGTAGATGATAAGACTAGCTTCAATTTCCAGACAATATATTGAATTAACTGGTCAGTTGAGCTGACAGTACGTTAGCCAATGTCGGAATATGATGGCGGTTTATTTTCAACCAAAAGTATGTTTTAGCGTAGATGGCGCTGATTTAAATGGACATTTGTATGTATAGACGGTGGCGCCGCCCTACTCAATTAAACACTGAACTACAGCGTTTCCAATCGTTGACGTTAGCCATCTAAATGGGCTAAAACAATAGACGTTATTGTTTTAATGATGAATCACTTTTCTTGTTTTAATATAAGTGATTGTTCATTATAACAATAACTTCTATTGTTTTGGTCCATTTAGCTGGCTAACGTACTGTCAGCTCAACTGACCAGTTAGTTCAATATATTGTCTGTCAATTTCTAACCAAAATATTTTGGGGAATTTAATTCGAAATATCAGAGTCGAATTTTTGGATGGATTGAAGTTTATTCAATTAGTTTCATTTCATTCCATAACTGAACATTCTTAGCCTTATGAATTCATCGAAAAATGTAATATGAAACATGTTCAAGCCTTGAGTACATTACAAACAGACTAAATGGTCATTTATTTCCATTATCAAAATATTTGACGAACATTTTTTAAGAAATTTTCTTCATTGCAGCTGTATTGAATCGACCAACTGATATCAAAAGAAGCTATCAACTCTCATTTAAATACCTTTGAAATCGGTTAAATAATCACGGTTCTGGAAATGTGATACCGATACAAATTTATTTGGTATTTTTTATTATGCACCGAGTTTCGGGTATCTAGAAGAAAACGTGTTAAATCATTTAATGGAAAATCGTACAAACCCTTTGGAACCAGTCTATTCAATATTAAGCGAAATTTTTCGCTTACTGGGAATCCGAACTATTAAAGAAAATTTAATGAAATGTATACTTTTCCACTGTTTTTTTCTCGTCAGCATCAAATCTCAATTTACCAGATTTCCCATAAAATATTTAATCATTGTTTGCCAAAGCACATAAACCAAAATGCAAATTAAGAGATTTAAACTGGATTTTTAAATCGCATTAATAAAGTTGGCCTGGTTTTGTTTTTTGCTATCCTTGCAAATGGTTTTTTCCATAAGAAATTGTGTGTAGGAGAAGCTTTGTTTTTTCCAGTACATAAGCTTTTCAAACTGTTCTTTTCCTCTTTTGAATTATAAATAACGTTTTTGTTGGACTTTTTGCAAAGTCTCCATTACCCGTCATTCAAAAGTGATGGGTAAAATTGATGAGTGTGTACGTGTGTTTGTGTGTGTGTGCGATGTACGTTTACATTCTGGCCGAACTTCAACCGCAAAGAAAACGGCAACCAACCAAAGTAGATAACAATCTGGGCAAATGGTGGTGTAAATTGATAGAGGCTTGAGCTGAACATCCGATTTTCCCGAGTACAAATGTGAGCACAACGTAAATTTTGATCTTTTATTTGTCTACATTAACAGCATCATCAAAAAGCATACGAAGAATAAACGAACAAGAAACTTTGCTTATTGATGCAGAAAGTGGTGAAGTATGTCGAAGAAAGAGAGTGAGTGGCTAAAGTTGGTTAAACATTAAATATTGGCAATAGTTTGTTAGCAGAGAACAAATACATGTAAACATGTATACCGTTTCTAATAGTCGATAAGCGCATTTACCGTTGTGGTTTTTGTTTCAATAACTGCATTATAATGTTAATAGATGTTGAACACATACATGCGTGCGTAAATTGATATCAAATTGAAGTCATGTGCATCGGGGATCCATTCTCACATTTCCGAAGGAAATTATGTAACACGCTGGACAATATTTGCTCCCATCAGTTTTAATGTCATAAAATATAAACAACGTGGGTGAATCTTGTGTTCAATCCATTTTATCTGCTATTGAAAGCAACAGAAAACCTGTATAACACGGTAGTAACAAGTAAATCATTATGTTTCTCTATTTATAACTTTGCGTAAATTGAGTAGAGAGAAACCAAAGCAACCTCTATATAAGAGAGCATTAACCTAAATACGTAAGAGAAAAAATGTAACAAAGTTTGTGCTTGTCACCTCCAATTATTTTGAATTATTATTGTATTTTTTTCGGAGATGTGGTGGATTGTGACATTTTCAAGCTGAAAACAAAGTTGATATTGTGTTGGTAACGTAATTACTTAAAATTACGCATGTTGTACATTGCCGCAGGTTGTCCATTATACCACATCGACCTCGAATCAGGAGATGTTTGTGAAAAACTTTGTAACGGCTAAATTCTAACTTGGTCTTGTCTGTTGAATTTATTGTAAATTTTAAATTAAACACAAAGATTCCATATGTTTGAAACTGAATGCAAATCTCCTTTATGCTATGTATGAATGGGAATAAATGTTCTCAGCTTATGACAAGCATGAATATGTCTCAAGCCTCACGTTTATCATCGTTAACATAAAAGGAGCACCCTAAATTTCAATCAACAAATGGTCCAGCTGCTTTCGGACATGATTAATAGCTCGCACGATTTATGATTCATTCATCAAATATGGAAATAATCCCCACCGAAAAACTAATATAGTTTTATTAAAATAAAATGCTCAACTGAATTTGTCTTATTAAATGTGAGCGATGCGACAAACTGAAGGCCAGACACTCTTGCTCAAATGGCTACCTATATTAAAATACATTTGTATTAATAAATTAATTCTCTCTGGGTATGAAATTCGGTGCCTTTCCACACGACTTTCGAAGATTGATGAAACAGATTGTTGAAGTGAAAAAAAGTGACAACGAATAGCTTACATCGTTTGCTCCGTCTGTGTTATGTAACTCAACCGACACTATAACACTCAAAATGGTATAGTCTCGAACTAACTGCTACTGATGTTGAACTCAGTTTGACATAGATTTTCCCTGTGTGAACTTTAACAGACAAATCCTGCATTCATTTTCAAAGAGGCTGGCCGTGGTATCCATTATAGGCACTTCTTTATATTGCGTGTGAAACATATCATAAATCTCTATGAATGTCATTGTACATACATCAGCATTTGAAGCAATCTGTTATTTTGATTATATTCAAGATATTTGTCATTCTTTCTTCAACCAACCCGTCTCCTTCTCTTCCCCCCCCCCCCTCTCTCTCTTTTGCTCTGTCTCATTTCACAGCAGACATTTTAATTTTTAATCTTTTATTCAAAGACATTGACTGATACATAGTGGTTTGGACAATTACCATAATTTCAAATTATTTATGAGACTTTGGATGAAGAAACTTCGTTTTACGGCTGGCTTTTCAACAAATCGATAGTAAAAGCGCCATAAATTCATGCAGCAAAACATTTCAGAACAGAAGGCAATTAAGTAAATACGACCAATGGATCAAGGATTTTTTAGTAGAATGAAAAAATATCGATTGCTTCCGTCACAGATTTGCAAATCACTTAATGGCATTATTATGGTGTTTTTGTCGACGGAATGTTTCCTAATTATTATTAAGCCGTTGTCGGCTTTTTCAAAACACAAAATCCCTCAATCCTTCCTTCCGTTTGCGTCATGGTTTATATGTTTTGTTAGTATTCGATCGAAACGGATGTTCAAATGGCGAACGAACACAATGAAATCCATGAATAACAATTATATCAATGGATACAATGGATTTTGGTTCTCATCTATCGCTGTGGACATAAGTCGATTGGCGTTGCCAAACATTTTATCGATTTAACTTCGGCGACTAGAGCTATGAAAATGATTTGTATCAATCACAAATCCAATACTGTGTCCACAAATAAGCATATTGGTCGGCATATATACGACCAGTATCAAGTTAATACTCTATTGACATGCCAATAAATTGGCCCTGTCGTCTTACTGCTCTGGGGCTCTGGCTTTTCGTTTCTTATATTTGCCTTTTTCTGATTATGTACGACTTGAAAAGCTGCACTATTAACATAGATCGCAACAAATATGTTTTAGAATCTATTGTATGGCAACGACAATATTGTGGGCATTTCGATGATTCAAGTTCATTTACTTTCGATACATGATAACATATCAACGATAAATTTTCGATTGTTACAAATAACAAACACATATTGTCACATAATGAATTTGTTTGTGCATGTATTTTGTATTCTATCAACAATTGCGTGTCTATCCGCCCATAATTGATAAATGACAAAGTACAATTATGACCATAGTTAATTGATGGAATATATTGCGCATAATATGATGAAAATTCACAGTCTAATTGAGTGTCTTTTCATTTGCCTTGAACTTGAATTCAATAGCCAATCTAATCATATTGAAATGGAATTAAATTCGAACAAAAAGGAAGATTTTTTTTTGTATCTTTCTATTATTTGTCTACCTTTCACATCAAAGGCAATAGAATGCCTGAATTGAACGTTATTCAATTTTCAACATTTATTTGAGTGGAAAAAAATCCCTTAAACGTAAAACTAGATTCGATTCAATTTCAACTCGAGAAAAAGTATTTCAAGTGGAATTGAATCCGAGTCGAACAATATCGATGTTATTCGCCGTACCGTCGTATCTCTTCCTCTCTCCATGTTTCAATTTAACGCATTGAACAGCATTTAAAAATCAATTTTGTCGAGTTGTTGGCATAAGATACGTTTTGATGAATGGTCACAGCTGCTCTGCGGTACCCATTTGCGTCATCATTTCCACCCCTCACGATTTGTTTCTTTCTTTCTTTTCATCAAATAAGCTTTATACTTGATATCGTCAGCTAAATGTTCCTCTTCCATATACAGATAAGTTCAGCGAGATAACAAAAAAACTGTACGCGCGTTGCAAAAATGAGTTTTCATTATTAAAACCATGGTCAATAATGCAAACAACACATTTAGCATGACAAATGAATTCGTAGATAGACATTTAAGCCACCACATTGAAAATGGAATTGACATCACGGTTAATTTACTACATTTATATATTAATAGAATTTTGATGGATAAAACCATCGTGGTAGCCGTGGTTGTATGTTGCAATTCGAACGTTTTGTGTAAATATAGATTTAATTGTGAAATTGAATGATTTTTGCTGATATCGTACACTGAATCACATCAGTCGAGTATTTACGCAGATGCATGCTTTGGCTAATACAAAATTGCCCCAAAATAGTACCGGCAATGCTTTGTTTACCAAAATATTTATATTTTCATTATTATCTAATGAATGTTTCCAATATCATCGCGGCGAAACAAAATTAATTATAGCATGAAAACTAGTGGCATCGGCTCCATTAAATAACTACAGTAAAGCGTTGTCCTATGCGGTGGACGTATTTTACAATTTCTTGTGCGAAAATGTCAGATATGTATATTGTACCGTCATTGTTTGTGTTGTATAATCAAAAGCTGAATTTATCACGTAATGCCGCCGCTTGGCTGACGTCAAATGGCAACGGGAAAATGGGAAATTCACAGAGTAACGCTGACAGTGCATATCATTGAACTGGAAGAGAAAGCAAATTAAGTGAATTTAATGAAGAGTCGAGCCAACAATATAGCACAATGTAAATACAACGCAGTCAAAATAATTCCACAAATAGTCATTTGCATTGAGATAAATAGCTGGTTCATAGCATGAGCTTCGTGATTCTCTCAATTTTGTATGCTGTACATGGTTAATTTGCCTATGGCTTAATTGAAAAAAAAAAGAAATGCAGTGTTCAATGTTATAATACGCATTACATCACAGAGTGATGTTCAAAAATGTTTTATATACCATGTCGTTGTAGATGTGCTGAACGTAAAGTGGATTTCACCCACTATAAATTTTCCAATTTTCGCTGTGCTAAAGCGAAACTCGTGGAATAATTTCATGGAAACATGCTGCCCCAAATCAAATGTATAATCGTGTGTAATGAACTATAAATATGTGAAGCGTGCATGCGACACCAGTAGCATTAACATAAATAATGTCATTTATGCTAAATAGCCGCAACCAATTCACAAATTTCCAGACAAACAATTCAATACAAAAGCAAGAAATAACAAATGAACGTGCGACAAAAAATAAACACTTATCACTGAAGAAATTATTAACAAAATTATGCATTCAATTGGTCTACCCGATTTCAAAAAGTCACTGATATCGGAATTCATTCAAACACATTTGGTCTCTTCAGTTGCGAAAAATAAATAAATGCCGTGACTCCAACATCATCGAACTGGATTCAACTAAGCGCAAAGATTAATGCGGAAATTATAACAACAAATTAATCAATATCCATTAACAAATTAGACCCAGTTAATATTACTCTTTCGCCATTTTGAGCTCATGAGCTAGATTTATTATTTTATTGAAAAAAAAAATTAAACAAACATTATCCACATTTTTTTTTAATAGACAGCATTATATGTGCATAATAATTAGAATTATATCAATTTCGATTATTTTACATATTATTTTCTACTTTTTTTTAAAATAAATTATACATGATTCAACTTTTGTTTAAATATGAATAAATGATAAATCGGTTGCGTTATAAATAGACAAATGAATTACAATACAAAAACGATCGATTTCCGAACGATGAACACAGTTTGATTGCAAATTATCTGAATAACCAATTGGATGTATCACATTTCTTCGAATATAAATTCAACCAAACATTCTCTGTGCAGACTGTTGTTTTTCACATAGTATCTGGTATCTATTGAAGAGAAATCACAATTCAAAAATTCGATTTAGAATATTTATCAAAATGTTGAACGCAATCGAAATATCTTACTTGGTGACAGTTTAATAATAGTATTTTTCGTGACAGTTTGTCGTTGTGAACCGTATTTAACCTTTATCTGACCTTCGATTACTCTGCACGTCTGTAATGGAAGCGACAATAAAATTAGCATTGACAACGATTGGAACATTGGCAAGCGGAAACTTACAATAGACCGAGAAAATGTGCAAAATGTGTGTTTGTGATGACCGGCATATAATCGTAGTGCACCCATTATCGGCGATTTCATCCAACATTCATAGGTTGGGCTCGAAAACACCGACGGAAATTTGTTAACGTTGTTGTTATTGCCCGTGAAGTTGCCCGCCATCTCTTTCTGTACCAATCGAAAAATTCATCCAAAAATGTTGCGTTTCATTTTTCTATTCAAACGAGACACATGATGCAAATACTTACGAGAAGGCTATCCGGAGCCGCACTGATCGGACCAATAAACGTGTTTTCCAATGAGACATTGTATTTTGTTTTCATTGTAAGCGTTTTCTTTTTTTTTTGAATTATCGTTCGAAGAGATGATTTCAAAGAAGTATTCAGCACAAATTTTGCAAATACGAAATATCGAGCAAATGTAGATGAAAAAAAAAAGTGAACTGAATCTGAGTGAATTGACAATTGAACATATATCGACGACACCGAAATGCTAATTGGTGCATGCAAAACAACATTGTCGACATTCCTATTAACAGCATCAACAGTGTGTGCGTGTATTTGCAATGTCAAAAATTCCAATAGCAACGTGACAACCACAAAACTACTCGTGAGTGTTGAGCTGTATGTGTGAAAATCCCATCAACACGAATTGCTGTTGTTCGGTGCTGCTTTTGGGCCGTAAATCAATTTCAATCGAATTCAGAAATAAACAAATTGCTGTTGAATTCAATTCGGTGACACATTTATTTGTCATTTTAAACTGTAGATGTAAACAGATGAATTTCGGAGTGCTATCGGCATTCTTTTTTTGTCTCAAATAATTTATTTGAAGGGATTATTTGTTTACATGTATTGCTGTTGCATGTTTGTATTTCGTACATTGAAATAACAAATGACATTTATCACGAAATTGTAATCAAATGTGAAACACATCGAAACAATTGCGAACCATGTCGTTTAAGTGATTCAAAGCCTTCAAATTCAATACAACGGCTTTGTGGAACGGTCATTCGGTCGCCAAAGTGACATGCGATAATGTATTCTCAACATTCACCAGAGCAACCATCGAAAGGCTGTCATCTGTAAACACAAATTATTCTGTAGAAAATACCTTAATCGAACAATGTGAGGGAGATGACTTTAAAGCGACTTCTGAATGGTGGCTTATGCAAGAAAATAAAACAGCCAACAATGTTGCATTTTGTTTGTATTTTAATATGTGTTCGCGTCAATTCTTTACATTTCAATCGATTTTCATGCTGAGAAACAACAATTTGTAACAACAGCAAAATATGTGTAAAACCATAATGCTTGAGTTAATAGCATAAAACGCAAGTGAAAACACGGAAACCATTTCGACTGTGAAAAAAGGAGATATTCCGTGCATCGTGTATTTTAGTGTTGTATGTGTGTTAATCTGCCAATTCTATTCGCTGTTGCTGTTGTTACAAAATTGTTCGATTTTATGGGAAATTACGTCAGGAATTAATTGGGTTAAATGATGTGTAATTCGTTGTTCGCACACTTTCTTCACACCTACATGCCACAACCTTTATCGCTTTATTGAAAATTTGTAAGACTTAGCACTTCGGTTAGCACCAATTCTTGGGCTTGTGGCTGCGTGCACTCATCATATAAATCGAATCATAAATGGTTCAAACAATTACTTACCTTGACTGTAAAATGTTCGATGAATGGGTTTATTTAATGGCATTGTCAATTATTCAGTATTGGATTGGAAACTATTTTGATTATGTTTGATTTAAAGTAAAATTGCCAGTCAAGCAGTTGAGCCAATATTAGTAAATCAATCATTGGTGCTACATATGAACAATGTATGTTAAGATACGGGTGCTCATACAGAATTTAATTCAATGAAATGCATGTTTTGGAGTTCAACTTATGCGAAAATGTAAACAACAAGATTCTGCATCAATGACGTTGAATTCTCTTTTCTTCGTCAAACATTTAATTGAATTACATACACATTACGTTCGGGTCCCGAATCGGGTAAAAGTAAATAAATCCAAAGTAAATAAGACCCATTGAATCCGAGTCTATTTTTACCATTCAAAATATTCAGTGTTTATTATTAATGGATTTTCTGTACAACTTTGTTGCGTAAGAGGTCGTCAAAACATCAATCTATATTCAGTGACTGGTTCAACGCTTAACGCCCTCGGAGTTCGATTTTCACCGAAATGAAAATTGACTGAAGAGAATTTTGACACTTTGTTGCAAAACACACTTTCGCCTTTCCCATATGCTACGCATTAAATGACGTTGCAATATTGAAATGCTGAATGAAATAGTCAGTATGTTGTATGTCGGTAAGATATTTGGTATTTTCAATTAGCAAACATCTTTCAATTTATTGATTTATTTGATTTTCATGCGCTTTTCACTGAGACACACATTTACGTCACGCATTGAACAAGGTCTACGAGACTGCAGACATACATTCTAACCTTGTTATGTATCGAACAGAGCATATACTAAGCATAGATATATATATCCTGGATATTTTGTCAGTATCCGATATTCATTGGAGCCAGACTTTAAAATAGAGTAAAAACAATAGAAGTTATTGTTATAGTGATTGTAGTAATGTAAATGGTTTTATACTTAGACCAGTAATGTGCGAGGAAAATTTTTCAGGGGGGGGTGGTTTTTCGAAACCAAAAATTTCTCTAGCAAATCAGACAAATTTTCGTTTTTTTTTTTTTTTTTTTTTTTGGAAGTCACTTTTTGAGGCGAAAATCCCTAGCAAATCGAAAGAATTTTCTCCGCGAAAAACCCAAGCAAATCAGAAAAAATTCACTCTGAACCAAAAAACCTAGGAAATTGAAAGAATTCTCCTCAATTTTTTACTTTGATGAGCTAAAAAAAAAAAAAAAAGGTCTTCACTTTTAGAATCAAAAACCCTAGCAAATTCGAATAATTTTCGCGAAAAAAAATTTCACATCCAAATCACAGGGGGGGGTAAACCCCCCCCCCTACCCTCCCCCTTCGCACATTACTGACTTAGACCTATAACAATCACTTCTATTGTTTTCACTCCATTATAATGTCTGGCTGCGATAAATATCGGATGCTCACAAAATATCCCGGATATATATCTATGCTCAGTATATGCTCTGGTATCGAATTGACTACTTGCAAACCAATTATTAACCTTTTGCATGATCCTTTGTTTTGCACTGTCTGCATCGAGAAACATTGACATAAAACATGACATTCACTTTGTAAAATACAGTCATCGACTGAAGTCTATTGCTAAGAAAAAATGCATGTAACGAACGAACAAGTGAATCGAACCTTGGCCCCATTTGGTCGCATCAATAGGCATTGTGCACCATTCTTCGGAGTTATTATTCTTGTTCATCATCTGTGCGAATCACCATGCGGAAAAACAAGTTTGTAACATGTAGACGACATGACGGAAGTCTAAACACGGCCGTTTTTTTCTCCTTACTTGTTTACATTTTAAAAGTGGCAACAGATTGTCATGTTATTACCAAGTCTTTTTTTATTACGGTCACAAGCTTTACTTTATTATTTAATGTTCTGAGGCATGGATTCAATTAGTCGCAAATCGGAATCGTCTATAAATGACGAAAATGTTAATTCGTTTTTCAAATACGACGCAGAATATGCAAACGCATACTTTCAATGTATACTATTGAATCATCAATGTTCACACCATCTGAAATGGGAATTGTATAGCTTTACAGGAAATGTTTTGAATTACTTCATCACTGACATTTATTTGCACAAAAATGTATGCACAATGAAGATTCCAATGACATTGTGAAGCCATTGAACATTTTCTCGACACAATGGGTATGGATTCACTTTTAATTATTTTATTCAACACAAAATAATTTCGTCAGAACATTTCTGCTCATTCTTTTTCCAACAAAAACACACACAATGAACTTGACTCAAACCCAATTGAGAAAAGTCCACGGAAAAGTCACAATATTCTCAAAAAAAATATACAAAAGTTTCAATCTTCGTTTTAAAAAAAGAACGTTGTGAAATATGTGTTATTCAGATCATCTGAAATTGATAAATTCCATGTTTTTTTTTATATCTTAGCTACTGCACAAACTGAACTGAATGCGACTTGATCCGAATACAAAGTTTCTATTATTGAAAAGAGCGTTTGCCGATATTCTCAAAATCCGATGCTTGAATTCGACGAATGTATTGATATTATTTAATATTTAAGACCTCAAGGATGGATGCTTCGAAATTATCCGTTAAAGTCGATGCTGAGAAGTAAATGCCTTTAAAGTTTTTATAGTCGTAAAATAAGTATTAGATTCAAAGTGTTTTCGGCTTTAAAATGTCAAAACATATACATTTTACACCATTCCATCGAAATGCTCTGCGTGTTCATGTTCACACTAAAAACAACTGATCCGTATCGTACGTGTTTGTGATTTCAATCGTTTTCTCTATTTTTTCTCATCAAAACTTGAACTGGTTGGCGTTTCGTTTCCTATTCTCGATAAAAACGGCCAAGAGAAATGGAGAATAAAAACGAATGCAAAAGTTCAGCAACTGAAAGGGAGTTCGTCTCCTGAGAGTGTGTGTTTTTTTATTCAAGTGGAATTGGTGAAACAATACAAGTTTTTGTTGTGCCAAAACGAAAGAGAATAGGACAAAGAACAAAACGCTAATTTGATTTATGCTCTTTTCGCATTGTTCGTTCATCCAACAGCAGCATAAGAAGAAGCAGGAGCCATTCAATTTATTACCGAGAAGTGGCCGCTCGATAAACAAGCACGTCCGAATTCGATGACGCGTTGCCTTCGAGTGTTTGCGAAAGCGAGAGATGCGATAAACGAACTTCCATTGTTTCGTGTACTATTGTAAATGCCAATAGACAATGTAGATTCAATAAATAGGCATTTGACGATTCTTCGTTCGGGATGTGTGTTTCACAAGAGAAAGAAAGCGTGTAAAATTTGAATGAATTGAAGGGAGAAGACGATTAATAATTTATGCATGTACCAAACAATACTCGAGAAAAACAAAAAAACTAACAGACAAAATCGATTTTCTTTCGATATTTTAATGGAATGCGACTAAACTAAAGGGACTACAGTGAAATTGTTAAAAGTGAATATATTTTACTATTAATAAATACCAAATGGTCGATTAGCCAACCTCTGTCACACACAAAGAAAGTATAAAAGTACATTTGCGTCAAAAGACAAGTTGCCTGTCCCAATTGTCGGTGTTTCGTAATTTCATGACTTTGCTCGCTTTCCTCTATTGTGTGCCATTGAGTATGCGTGTGCGAATAAAACATTTCCTAATTCCCCTCATGCGGATGTAAATTACGTGTATATAATTTTTTCTGAAATACTTTTTATTGTTTTGTTTTGTGTACAATTGCCATTTTTGTGTTCGTGTGCAATATGGGGAAACAAATGGCGTGAATAGAATGGCAAATGAGAAAACCTAGCCATACGATGCGAAACATTTTTATTATTTATGCTCATTTTACTTTTGTGCACCGTTTATACAAATGATGACAAAGATATATGATACCTCTCCGTCTCCATATTAAAACGCCATTTCTTTCGTTTTACGTACATTTGCTAAACGAAACAAAGAAAAAATAAAATAAAATGAATGCAAACATATTATGCAGGATATTCTTTTTATTATTAGATATTTTCACATTGCAAAGCATGACCTGCATTTTTGTATTCTTGTAATCATTACAAGAGAGTGTGCATCACTTCGAATCAAAACATGTCATTATTCTGTCATAATAAGTGAAACTTCGTTATTATTTTTTATTTTTTATTTTTTCATGCGAATTATAAAATTCACAAAGTGCGCCATTTAAGAGTTTTCTCTGCAGAGAAATGTTACAGAGCACAAATTATCGAGAAAAAAAATTTGAAAAATAATGCAGCAGAAAGGAATTTAAATTCATGAATTTGTATTAATTTTTATCAAAACGATTCGTTGGTATTCTTTTCGGAGAGCATATAAATACTTTAATGCGTTCCTTTTAAAATGCATTTAAAGATGTTATAAGTTTTTCTCAAGAACTTTATTTGAATATCATTTCAAATTAGTTTTTCTCGGAACTTTTGCTATTCAGAATCTATTTAGCGAATGCTATCGATAATATATCTTTCACAACATTGAGTTGAGAAATGGTAATTGATTTAAAATAAATGCATAATTTTGTAGAGAAATACCACCCCCCACTGTCATACATATCTGTTATAAGGAAAAATATTATCACAGCCATTGAAAATTTATGTGATTTAAACTTGTATTCAACGAGAGTTCTTTAGAATTCTTTTTAATCAACTCTTTTTTCTGGATTTTTATCTTGCTGATAGCCTTTCATTTCAACTGAACGACATTGGTGACAATGAAATCAAGATTCATTTTTTCTTTGACTTTAACCACACACCCGCTGGTAAGAACAATTTCAGAAAAAACACCGAATGCAACCATCGTGCAATGACGCACGTGAAGAACAAACTTTCATTAGTTTTGTCAATCCGCTATTTTGTCACGTCTTGTTTGCAAATCCATGGCATCCATTGACATTCCATTGAATTTTAAATAGACGATTTATTTGTTGTTGTAAAAAGTTTTTCGGTGCAGGTTTGCTCGTGTGCACTATGAACGTCATGCATCAAATTTTTAATCATACTAACAAATTATATTATATGTTAAATAAAACTTTTAAACGAATGCAAATTTCATTTCACCGACTCCACGCTGTGTGCATTGTGTCTGAATAAAACTTTCATAAGCATGCACTCGGACCTTAGACTCTCAATTCATATTTCTTAAATAATTTTTGGTCGATGTAAATAGAGTGGAATGCGGCATTATGTGGTTTTTGACATCGGAATATTCCCGGAGCTGGCGCCTTTTGTCGAATCTCTTTCTCGGCGAAAACAATATAAAGCTGCATTGCTGATTACATTTAGTGGAATAAACCCCCGGTGATTAATTGAAATGAGATTTTAACTGCATCAACAACGGCAACAACGACAACAGCAACTCCGTCTCTTTGACCATCTAATCAACATTGGTTCGGAACACTGCATTCAACTTCATGCCCTTTTTTGTATTGCAAAGAATATAAATTTTCTTTTCACTGCGCTTCAGTTGCACAACATCAGCAGCAGCAGTGGAGAGAAAATTTTTAGAAACCCTGTGAGATACGCGTGAATGAATAAAAATGGCATTTATACATTGTTTAAATCCAATTTACACGTTGACCAACAATGCGCATTCTCTGCAGTGTATCTCGTTTTATTTTTCATCGAGATAATAACCAAACTCAGACCCATTTCGAACGCAAAAAGCTGATAACTTGTTCGTTTGCGTAAAGCTCAAAAGAGAAAATCTCTTTACAACTTTAATGGAATTAATTAAAATGTGTTGCGCTCTTTTTCTATTCCATATCATGTAATGCTTTCTGGGATATGCGTGTGTTTATGTGGGTGAAATATTCATTGTCGATGTGCTATCGCTCGTTGTCATCAAATATAATTGGCAATTAAGTTTCGAAGTTTCTAATTAACACGGGGTGAAGTGCAATCGAGATTTTTGCTTTTTCAATATTTGAACTGGCGGCGGTTCGGCACATTTTTATTTTGTTCTCAAGTGCAATTGATATAGTCAGATTTGACTGTGATGATGGTGTTAGTCCGTCTAGACAGATCGCTGTCTTGAGATAAATACAAAAACGTGCATTCGGTTCATCCTCATCATATCAGCTCTTGATTCTATTCAGTCTCCAGCGTGACATTTTTATTATCTATGCTCAGAAGGTAAAGAGCGCGAGAGACAGCACAATAATGCAATGATACATTTCGATTAGTGCCAGATACACACGCATAATGCAAATAAAAGAATCGCTTCAAGAAATTTTCCACTCATCATTATGAACAACAATATAAAAAGAAATGGAAAATACATCGACAAAAGGGGAACAGTTATGCTGTTCAGTCATGTTTTATGTCATGATATAGCATATTATGCGGGACACTGTCGCCGTGGGATTTAAACTATAACTCTTTTATATATTGTAATGTTATATGTATACATTACACACGACTTGTACACTGTACAATGTACATGCACGCGGTGAATGTGCTATTTGGGTAGTAATAAAGTGCATAAAATACTTATTAGTATTAGAAATGGGCCAGACTTGGCGTAACAAAACGCAACAGCAGCAGCACAGCTCAAGCACAAGGTAATTCTGCAACCATAACTTTGAATGTGTAAAGGTCATCCGGAGATCACACGTGTCGTCAACCTATTGTGCAAAAGCGGGCAAAAGCACATGGAAATGCAAAAGACTCTCTGATGGCAAAAAATACGCGATAATCTCTATTCAGTCATTGTTGACTTGTAACCTCTTTACAAGTGTTAGCTAAGCTTTTTAACCGATTTCGATGCTATGTTTGCAGCAACAAAAAAAGGTGATAACACTCCCCATGAACGCAATTTTCAAAGTGTTAATAACAAAATTGTTCGAACAGTTGCTAATATGTAGTTTCTCATCATTTTACGAAGCGTAAAGTTGGCTGCTCAAGAGTATTTTCGATGCAAAAAAGACGCGTCGCAAACAAATATTCATACGAAACTCACAGAAAAAAAATAAGAACTGTATGTTGAACCAAAATTTAAGATAATTAAATGGATTCTTAATAAATTAGCAACACTGAATAGATTCTTGCTGCTATACATTCTAGTCGAAGCGGACGGGATGAAATATTGAAATTCTAACCAAAACCACAAAATTATGCAAAACCACTGTATGTTCGAAACAGTTAATGGCAATTATCAAACCTACTTCCAGCAGAGACTGTTTCACAGAGCGATGAAGAGCGCTCAAAGATGCGCAAAATATTAAAAGTTTTTACCTTTCAACATTTTGTTTCTCAGTGCTTCTCTGCCTCTTCAGAGCACTCATCCCCATATATATTGCTCTGAGTTTAAGTGACAACTGCTGAATTCCATTTGCCTCATGCGATTGGAATTGCTAAAAGGGTAAGGCTCACTAATTTGTGTCAAACACAAATTCTTGTCGACAGTTTCGTTTCGAATCGACTGAGCACTTACGTTGCTTGATTAATTGCAACCCAAAATATCGACGAATGAATGGTTGAGCGCAGCAAGAGTTCATTCGTTGCGGTTTCTTCGTTTGAATATGTCACATTACCATAATTCGGTTCTGTCGAAAAGTGTCGTATTCATTGTACTAAAATTAGTAAAATTCCATTAATTAATTTAATTTCCTAATATTTCAACAGTTATCAACATCAAAACAACCATTTTCACTTTACTTCGTCTATGAAATTCGAGCGTGAAAAAGTTCTTTTGCTTTACCGAAACTTGTGTTCCAATTGATATTTACATTTTGATCTTTTTGTTTGAAAACCCCTCGAAGCACTTGCCACTGTCAAAATAAAATGATACAAAAAGACAAATCTCACATCTTTGTGTTTTCAGCTCTCTCTCTCTCGCTCTCTATCACTTCATCATATTAGTCGGATAGATAGTCAATTTCCGGTCGATGTCAACTTTCGAAAAATTGTATATACTACTAAAATGTAGACATTATGTACAATTATGTACAAGAATTATT
>NW_022198211.1:1436933-1470308 GCF_009176525.2 Contarinia nasturtii | reverse complement strand
GTGTGTCATGCAAAATTTTGTCTACTAAAAATATTAGATTCACTGTATATACGATTTTTCGAAAGTTGACATCGACCGGAAATAGACTACCTATCCTATTAGTCTTCGTCATTGTCGTCATCGCTAAAGTTACAATGCACGTGTAAATAATAAATAGAATTCGATAAACTCTTAGAAGAGTTTCGAATTATTTTTGGGTGAAAAACTCATGGATAATTGCATTTTGTTTTTACGTGAGTGTGAAAATGATGGAATATTACATGAATGAAGATCAGCTCAAAATACAAGCCAACGAATTTCAATCGCGTTTTACCAGAGACAAAGGCGGTTCACAAATGATGCGGTTCAGACGACTTCTAATGAGCCTGATTTGGTTTGAATCGAGACGAAGTTCATTTTGATTTTTTTGTTCGAACTTTTCAAGGTAAATGTCCACAAGACCCGATACTTTGTTTTGTTTTCAAATATGGAGGACAACGAGACGCATTATGATGCACCATTTATCGTGAATTGCATTTATTAAATCACGAAATACACCAACTGATTTCCTTTTATCAAGTTTTCATGGAAAATATATCACCATCAGATTTGAATTGTGTGTGTATCAATATATTGTTTTTTTCTTCTATGAGTTCGCTCATGTGGTTCATTTTTCAAATTGAGATATAATCCAATTTTGAAACATTATTTTTTCCTAAGAAAATACAAAACTGTACCAAGCTCGTTTAATGTTGAAAAACGTTTCTTCGTGTAATTTGAAAAGGACCTATTTTTAGCAACCAACATGTTTACGTGTGTGTTTTTGTACGTACAAAAATTAAATTGCTTCAATATATTCCGTGTGATGAATTTATGTAACAGACTGTGTGATGAGTTTAATAATAAAACTGTCAGTTGCATGCTCAAGTTGATATGCATGATTAAAAAAAATCCCATGATTGTGTATGCTGACTGTGTGCATTCGAACGAAAAGCAAACAAAACTGAAACAAGCACATCATTTAACATGTTCGTCAGCCGTTTTAATCTATAAACAGAGTGCCGTTTCATTGTAATTATTATTATGCTGCCGTTTAGTCGGTTTGTTTGATAAAAAGATTCATCTTGACAAAATCACAAAAAAACCCCTCACATTTCTCGATTCACATTTATCTGAGAAAAAGAGTAAACAGCAACAAAAAACCAAATAATAATAAAATCCTTTATGATTGAAACATGAAAGAACGCCATTTATCGAGGCAATGGGAAAAAGAAAGCAATAAATTCAAGCTGAGATCGGCTAAATGTTGGAATAAAAACAAAACACAAGAAATGACTTGAATAATATGCGAAAAAAAGAACACTTCATCTTCAATGAGATGTTATCCATGCAAATTATGTCATTTCATTTTTTTTACTGTATATGTACGGTACATTGTATATAAAGTAATTTTATTTGGCAAAAAAAGAATACATAGATCGTGGTGGCGGTGTTTTTGTGTAAGAGAAAATGTGGGTCAGAATTGGTGACGTTTGGTGAATTTGCTCGCAAGCATTTTCGGATAACATCTAAATTCAATGTTCAATATGTGTGAGCAATGCATACATTCAAATATGCCTATATTCATGTGCGAGCTCTCGAATTGGGAAAGAACATCCCTTGATCTATATGAACAAGGACGTATAACCGCATGAGGTAAATATTTACTTACGCGCACATCCAGCGCTGTTATAAAAGCTCGTCTCAATTTCTGTACTTAAAATTTTGTTTATGTTGTTTTGCACACAAAGTTCTATAGTAGTTTATTTGTTTTGTTTCGCCAAACATCACATAAATATTGGATTCCAATGTGAGCACACAAAATTTACCTCCCACCGAATGTGCACATTTTCTAAGGGGTTTTACCAAAAGTCTATACATTTTTCATCGCAGCATTCATCTTCTTTTTTTATTCGCCAAACGAATGTGGTGTGGAATGAATTTTGTGCCAGCATGGATTACAACACACTTAATGCGCTGAAGCATCTATTTGGTGTATTTATTTCGATGGTTGCACACACATTCCGCTATTTTGGTCCATTATGTATCCGCTTTTCGATATCGATTTAACATCGGTTTACATTCACTTCAACATCATCATACACATTTACATCACACATAATAATCACGAATATTTTTGGCAAAATGTTTCACTATTATGTTTCGGCGATAAATTCATGCACGCATATAAATAAAATAGCATACTATATTTACACACATATTATCTGACACGCGTTTATTATGGACAACACATTACACAGCGATTAATAATAAATGTTCTTAATATTTGTGTGGATGTTGCTTTGTGGAAGCACCCATTAATGTACTTCAATGTCGGTTATTCACAAAAGCTTTTTGGTGCTGTGCTCATTTGAATATGGCCTATGAATCTCATCATGGAGTAAACAGCACGGCCTTACTTAATATCCCTTATGCGGCAGCTTCAAAAAAAAAAAATAGCTTGATGGGTACGTTTGTTTTGATTCTTTCGCATTTATGTGAAAATCGCATTTTAATGATTTTGCTTACGCGCTGTATGCACTAATGGAGTACTTTCTCTCTCTCTCTCTATCTCTCTCTACAAATGTATTCGAAGGTCGCCTGCCATTGTTTGAAATGCTAGTTATTTTTCATAGAACACAATACGTTCTCAAGTGCCATTTAATTGAGCAAAAAAAAATCTTCGAGAAATCAGCGGGTAGGTCGGCTTTTTCCATGATTATCTCAGTGTGTTTAAAAAAAATGAAATCACTGTGCTCATTTTCTCCTCGGGTGATAGCGGCGTAAACGCAATTCTTCTTCATTAAACAAATTCTAAATTCATCGGCTCAGCGTCGAAAAATAAATTCAAACAAAAATTTAATTTATTTAAAACTGAATAATCCCGAACAAACTTTTTGTTGGACTTTTTTTTACAGATTTCGAAGCTGGTCGTCTAATGAATTAAGGAGTCAACAAACAAAGGAATATGGAATTAAAACAATGCAGACGGAAATACTGAATTTGTGATATTATTCAAGAGTGGAATATATACTTTATACTTGCGTCACCAATTACCAAGTGCTGAATTATGAATAATTTTTCGGCTTAACTACGTAACAAATTGAATTAACGCGTCGTCGTCGACAAAAACACAACCCAAAAACTTTTTTTATTCAAACAAAAAAAAAACTTTCACGGGCTATACAGAAGGAAGCATTCACTTTGCAGCAGAATAGTTTTTATCATTTGAGACCGGCGCTAAAATTATCACACCAATGAATTTGCAATTTAAATCGCATGCAAATTGATGTTCGCATTAAAATAAATCTCTTCATCCCCTATCGCCATCTTCAACAACGCACAGAGTACGACGAAGCCTCATCATTTATTCTCCCAGTTGAACATTTGCAGTGTGAGCGACACATATATAAATGTGATTGTTGGAGATTTGTTCTCATTCTCAGTGGCACACAACAAAAGACAATCGCAGGCGATTCGAAATGTTGAAATCAAATGATCACGATGAGATAACAAAGGCGTCAGCACCGGAGTTAAGGTAAAAAAGAAATGTGGCTCTTCACTTTTATCGAAAAACAATGTCAAACGTTCTTCCGTAAAAGATGCGTCGCCGACTCTCTTACCGGATGAGAATGGTCCATTTTGAAAATATTCGTCACCTTTTGACATTTTGCGGATAGAGAATAAAAAGTGGATTGCGGCTGTTGTTGTGTCAGCAGTGATTGATCGATTTGCATTTTGTGCGGATGTTTGCGGTAAAAAAAAGCTTTGCGATGAATGTTTGTCATTCGGTCGCAACTCTCTCGTTCATTTTAACAATCGGTTTTTTCATTCCTTTCTGTCGTCAACTACATTGTTCACGAGAGATAGACAGAAACAATGGAAAACTCTTCGGAAAATAAACAACTCATTCATTGCATATCTTGATTTATGTACAACAAATACACGATTCGCTCCATAAATCACAACCACCAACAAGAAAAGATTTATTAAACGATTCTTTTTGTATCGCCTTCTGTTCATGAATTTTATTATTATTACATTTTTGTTTCGGCACAATGTGTTTCCGTGCTCAAAAAGTATCTCGCCAAATCGTTTGGACAGTGAGCGCTGGTTTTCCCCATTTAGCTTTGACATTTCGATTGAAATCACTTTGATAGTCCTTCTGCTGGTGAACGTTATTACCAAGTGTATTGTGTGTAAGTGTCGAGAAAAGCACTTTCGTTCGCTACAATACCATTGATGTTAACAGTTAACGGCGATAAGGTACGCGTAAATGTTACATCTTTTTTTTTCTAGATGCGATGTCAGGACTTTCTTTGCATAAATTGTTCATCCTCTAGGAATAGATTTATGTGTGCGAACAATCTAATAGACAAAATTTGTGAACGCTTATACAGATTTGAGTTCAATGAAACATGATGAAATTATTTCATGACTACGAATTACATGCATCGATGAAATAAAATCGTTTGCATCAATCATGTTATGCATTCAACAGTCATTCATCACAATCGATTGCAATGAGAGTTGGAGCAGCACGTGGCCCTCGAAAAAAATATTATATTCAACCGGCATCAAAATTTTTGATCGTTTTTCTCGGTTTTTCTCGACAGAAGATGTCATAATTTAATAATGACATTTGGATCATAAATCAAAATCTCACACATGACGATTTTGTTCAACATAAACCGTCATTTTTCATAATTCCACTGTTCGTGTATGATAACACGATGCACAATAACATTTCTAGCATCTCCAATTCAATTTTTCTTGCTTCGCTCTCTTCAATCTACTTTGAGTATGTATTTTCATTCGTCCTTCAATCCATTAAGCTCAAAGCTGGGGGAAATCATCTTCTTGTCGCATGAGTGGTTATCGGGCATCATAAAAATATTTGTAAAATTTGTAGACAAGCAACATAAAGAGAAGCGCGCGCGTCAATGTCACCAAGTGTAATGTAAATCATTGCCATTATATTCTTTGTGCAAATTGCATTATTTCAAACGCTTGAAACGTCTTCTCGGAAATGCTTGATGCGCACGCGATATCATCACAATGCAAACACAAAAAAAATCTTAACGAACTCGATTGGAATAAAAGAGAGAGCGAGAGAGAGAAAGAGCGATGGTAGAATGCTAAAAAAAGATCGTCGTAAACTTACAACAACAACAGAAAGTCGGAATATGTCAATTTATTTACTCATTAGTTACTGTTCAATTGTGCAAATGTATTCAACGCAAATTTGCGTCTTCCAATTGTGTACGAATGGTGTTAGCAGAATATTTTCACAACGAGACGACCGATATTGACTTTATTTCTCGACTTTTTTCTCTCTCTCTGTATCATTATCATTTCAGCTCTGTAGAATATGTTTCAATGCACGTCACTGGTCTGATGAATGTTTGTATGGTTGTATTTCATCCGAACTTTGAGTTTGAATTAAATTTTGTACATTCCATTGTGCACGTAAATTCGCATATCCGACAAGAAAATGACGGCGAACGAATTATATACATGTATGTTAAATTATTTCTCTGTTCAACACCATAAAATACGATATGAACATTTTTTTCTCTCTTTTTCCCTTCCATGTTCATCAAGTATGCATCGTACGTTAATCCTGCTTAAATGAAATGTACGGTGCACACTTGCTGCCAAACAAAAACAACATAAAAGTCGTTGCGAATTTATACATTTGTTGGGTGGCCGATGAATGTGTGAAATATGATATATGTGACATTAGTTATGTCTGTTTCGAAAGTTTCATATTTGTAAAATATACACTTGAATTTACTTTTTGCTCGACATTGAATCATATTAAATATTCAATTGGCATACTCTTTGGTATTCCGTTATTTACCGCCGCAAATTCGCTGTTTTACGTAATCCATCCAAATGCATACACGTCATATTGACACATATATGCATTGTAAAATATACCGCCCTCCGGCACAAGCCGATGTTGCCATAAGGCAAACAAAATGAATTGAAAACTTTGCATGCACAAACAGCAACCTGCGATATGTTCAACAAACCAATTGCTGTCGATTTTCAATTCAATATTTTTCTTCCGGTTTCACAATCGAGCACGTTCCCAATTGATATACGAATATGCTGTTCTCCTTTATTTGCAATGCTAAAAATTGCATCATTTTCAAACGAAAATAAAGCTTTTTTTTGCATTTTTATATGCCGTGAATGGAATGTTGTGTTTTGCCAAAGTGCAATTCAGAAAAAAAGAGTTGCACTTGAAGTGTACCGTCCGATTTCGATTTAATATTGTGTGTACAGAAGTTGAAACCAATGTTTGCTCGTTTTTCCCCTTTCGAGAGAAGGAGAGTAGCCACTTGTAATGCATAAAATACTTGAGAAAAATATATACAGATAAAGAAAATGTGACAAGATGCGGATGTTGGAAAAGTTGAAAATACTGCACACAAGATCTTGCAAGCAGCAATGAAATTACATTCAGTCGTGCACACGTACCGCATTCAACAAAAACACTTTTACGGAAATGAGACTAATGCAAACGCTATTGGACACAATTTACCTTCGAGTCGCATCACCATCATCATCAATGTTTTTTCTCGTCAGTGAACTTGACTGACGTTTTCAATTCGTCGAGATCTTATTCAGTCTTGTTTGCTACAGTACATTTTATTCAACATTTATTTAATTTACATATTTCCATTTTATCCATTTGCATCATTCATATTTTTGGATTTTTACTCGGGATTGCTTGGGCCCATTCCTTCTACATACATGCTCGCATTCACAGCAGGAAGGTGAAGGATGATGAGTTCGGTTCGCAAAGGTAATTTCATTTTTTTTCTTCATATTTTCACATTCATTCAATTTGACATCACATTCGATTTGAACATTTGTTAATATATTTGCGCTGCTGCACACCTCATGATTTATTCAATTCGCACGAGATTAACTTTTTTCATCGCCAAATTAAAGAAAGATATAATGTACGATACAATACTGTCTGTCTCACGAATAAATAAACATTTTTATTTTGATATAACTGCCTGAACAAATGTTTCATCATATTCCATTAAATCCTCTGCATTGAATGACCTTAATTAAACGCATCTAATACATTTCCAACGCAATTAAAATTATGATTGAAATGTATGTCGCTTTTATTCATTTGTTATGTTTGTTATGCGAGTGATTAATTTTGAATATGAAATCCAAATCCTGTTTATGACAGTATCTAATTAAAATTCGTTTTCATATATGTTTTTAAATAGGATTACATCAATACCCGTATATTCTTTATCATTTTCCAGTTACGATTACACGGCATTTTCGTAATAATATCCATACTCTTCTGTCAAAACGTTAATTAAATTTATGTTAATGATGTGAAATCTTTTCAATAGAACAATGTACACATATGAGAAAATACCAATAATTGTTTATTTTGTTACATAAACGCAGATTGTTATCACTAAAAAAAGCATTGAATGGTACCCATATTGATGCAGATACATTTTTATCGGCTTTAAATATAATGGAATGATGTTCGAATGGCGACGACTCAATCAAAAAAAAAAAAATGAAAAAAAACAATCAACCGTGTTTGCAGGAATTTTTTCATTAGATTTATCGCATTTTTCCTTTCTTTTCCCATTTTCGATTTTCATGGCATTTGACACGGTCTGCTGATAATGGAAATGGCTGTCAACGGGATGTAATAATAATAATAAAACAATTAAATGGTTATTGTATGTCTACCAACACATAAAACGTCTTATTAAACTGGCCTCAATTATCCATCGCGGTTGTAACCTGAATAATCATAAAATAATAATAATACACATAATGGGACACACGTGCATAAATATGAATCAACCCCGAATGATGAAAATAATAATTTGTTGGGGTCGAAAAAAGGGTTTACAAGAAAACATCGCCAAATTCGGTGTTGACATTGTATCTCGGAACACGCGATATAATCTGTCGTCAAGGAAAAACCGAGCCACTATTGGGCGTTATTTATGTGGATCCAAAATACGTAGGCAATCATAAAATTTATGGACAGCTTACGTTAACATTCAGGTAAGTTATACTCCGTTTTTACATTCATTTGTTCGTCTTTTTTTTATTCCAAAACTTTTTATGTGTTGCCTTTTTATGAAGCAATACTTCAACGTCGACTTGAAATACTTTTCGACTTTTTTCTTCGCACAAAGTGAAATGTCGTGCCTGTTGAGTTTGTGAAAGTGTAAATGGTTTTTTTTTACAAAGAAAAGCTCTCGTAATTCACAAAATGACGAAACTTATTCCAAGGAGTAAAAGTTGCAAGAGTAATAATTCATGTAGCAATTATTTTGACCCAATTTAAATTTGAATCTCTCTGCTTTATCCGCCGAATTTTTTTTCTTTTTGATAAAATCAACTTTTTGAGAACTCAGCGAATATTGACACAAATTTTTGCACGTGAAACTTGCACATCGAGCAAGTGTTCGAAAGGAAGCGAACGTTTTAGATTCTTGAAATGTTTACTCAAGAAGAAAGCAATTATGTTAAAAATAAAAAAAGTTTTTTTTATAGAACAAAATTCTAGAAAATAAAACTTAAATAGACATACTCACGGTAAAAGTAGAGCATACATACTATATGTGTGTGTGCATTGCTTCATTCTACGGTTGTCACTGCTCAAGCTTAAAGAAACCGATTCAATTCATATAAATTTCATCGAAAAATCACAACCGTTTCCATTCGATACCAGAACAAATGAGCATTTTTATTTTCCATCCGGTGAATTTAAGCGGAAACATATACTTGGAACATTTTGGCTATGCGTCAAAATCCTATTCACGATACGCTTCAAGCGTATGATATGGAACTTGATGGAATCACAACAATTTCCGCTACAATAATTGAACGAAAACACAGCAATGCAATCGAGCACCATCAAAATGCCAAATTAGAGAACAGAGAAAAGAAAAGGATAAAAAGCACCGGTTGAATATGAAGCCCATGAATACACATCTTTCTATTCAATCAGTCCTTTTCTCTCTGCGTTTTCAAGGCTTACATTTCCAATTGTTCATACAATTGAGTTATTAGTTTTTTTTGCAGTTTCAAAAAGTGTATTATACATCCATGATGGCGTAGTATGAATGGAGAATCACTGAGCACAAAATGAATTGAAAAATAAAAATCCAACAATATTTTCCATACCCGCTTTATCAAACAAATGAGAAATTATAGTTCAGAGCACAAAATAATCGATAAGAAGCAGAGCCCAAGTCTGATGGACTGTGCTGGTCATACATTCACACACACACACAAACACAATCACACATACAAGTACGATGAAATGGAAAATTGTGAAAATATTTGCATTGGAATGTATTTGCTTATTGACTATTGTGTTTTATCACGAATGACATTCTCATTTTTAATTGTAGGTGGCCTCGAATTGAGTTGACTGTTTTTTTTATCGTGCCACCGAAAAGTGTGTTTGGCTACAGTGCATTGGATTCATTCATATTCTTTATACTCCTCGACTGCCTCGAGCGTGTTAACATAATTTTGTACTGATGTTGTTTTTTTGTTCATTGTGCTTTCTGTGCTCTCTGTCTCATTTTCTCATTCTCGGCCGTTTGCTCATTCGCTTGCTCAGTTCACTTGACAATGTTGTTTGTCAAACAATGTGCAATGCAAACATTTCTAAAATCAGTCCCATTTCGCATATAGTTTGAGTGGTGTGTGTCTTTATATGTTTTCACATTGTTTGAGCGATGTCGCCTCTTTCTGTTTAGCTCGTGACCCGAGAACCAAATGTGTATAATCAACGTGTCGTATATTCGAACGCCTCCGGCAAATTATTAGATGTTTGCACAGAATTCCATTTGTTTCAACTTTCATGTTCGACATTTCTTTTCGTATTTCTTCCTGTTTTGATCACTTGAACCGACGCAAAACACACGAAAGAGCAACGTTTGTTCGCTGTCACTGTCTAATTAGCCATTAAACCACGTCGACAATAGAGAAACATTCCTATATATAAAATTCATCATTAGCAGATGCGTTATCTGAAATTAACGGCAGTCAATACACATTATGTTCACAACAGTTGATATTGATGTCGCACCTACAATATATTGACAGACAAGACTATCCCATCGTATGTGCAATGGAAAGAAATTATTTTGGGGGCCCTACGGAAATATGTGTCAAGAATACGGCGAGCCGTTCGGAACAATTGAAAAAGGGATGCGACACATTTCCAAGTAATTTGTCTCGTTACAATCGATATATCTTTGATTTTAACCGATTACGGTCTGAACACATTTCTCCAAATCATCAGATATCGTTCCTACCAAATTAATACCTTTTTCTATATTATTAATTGACGAAATCTTCCGCCTTTTGCGCACATTTAATCTAGGGGAATCTGTTTGCGAATATATATTATTCGATGGTATATACTATGCATATTTTACGAATCTTGCATTGAATGTACGTATTTTGCGAATATTCGCAGTGAATATACGCAATATTCACAGTGTTTTGATTGAGATAAAAACCCCTAGCATTTAATTGATTGCTTCCATCTGGACAGGGCGGTAAAAAATACGTCCTCATACAGACTTTTTCGAGCAAGTTCATTAAAAGAGAATATGGGTGCCTAGTGTACAGTGTATTGTTTTGTTTAAATCAAAAAAATCTTAATTTTTGTTGCAACAAAGCGTTGAATTTAACTTTACATCCGAAACTTTATTCGAATATAATAATGAAAAATGTTCATTGAAATCCCCGGGCGAATTTTAATTTATTCACATCTTTTGTGTCGTAAAAAAAATGTAAATCCCAAAAAAAACCAACAAAATCTGAAACATTTTCATTTACTTGCCTAGAGTTTTATTTGTCTTTAATTAAAGAACCAAATTTACGTTGAGTCAAAAAAAATGTTGTAAATTCAACAGTAAATATATAATTAATCTACGTCAATTCACAAACAGTAAAACCTCAATTATTTTATGTGCGAAAGTGCACAGTTTCAAAAAAATAATTCCACCAAGTATTCACAGTCATTCTCAAAATATTTGAACTTGGTATAAGAATGCGTTTTAGCAACTTCGACAAATTTTTGCTTTGATTAGAACATCACACTGTAATAGGAACCGAAAAGTATTTTGTGTATATTATGACAAAGTGGGTGTATATTGTGTTAAAGTTAAAAGTTAGTTAAAGTTTTTATTATTCGAAAGTGATTTTGTTGTTATTTTGTAGTGGTACTTTTGGATGAGTTTACTGTATATTTATACGTTACTAATTATACATTGTATTTTCCTTTCAAACAGATACGGACGTGAAGATGAAGAAGTAATGGGACTGAAATTTTGTAACGAAGCGATAATTGCGTTGAAACAGATATGGCCGACAAGCAACGAAAAACAGCTATTATCTCCTTTGCAGGTGAGTTTTTTTCGACATACATTTTTCTATGTGTTTTCATCTCGAAAACGACTTTACTGAAGAAGACAAAATTCTTTCCTTTCTTCCGGTTTTCATATTTCTTAAAAATACAAATCCAATTTTAAGCTTAAGCACAACATTTTTTATATAAAAAAATAATCTTAAAAATATTTCCCCCAAATACGTAAGGCATTTAATAATAAAAAAACATTGTAATTTGAAACATTGATGAAATTCTCTGTTATATATTAAATGTCAATTATGTTGAGCAAATTGGCTAGTATGATAAGATCATCATTGCTAAGTAATCTATTAATTACGAGGTGCGTACTTTAAAATTCGATTTGTAAAAATGTGAGCTGAATTTTTCGTAATAATTTCAAATATTACTTTGATGTCACCGACCAAATACCATTCGTGCCTTATTTTGACTTTTTACATTTCATTCAATCACGTTCTTGCCTCTTCTCTGCCACTCTTCTTATCCCCCATTAAAGCTTTCGATGAAATTCTCCGAGGAAAATTTTCATTCGATTTATTATCATTATGCTTTTATTAGAGAATATGAACTGGTCGTTGTTACGAAACACGGGGGACTATTTCAAACGAATAAAACAAATAGACGAAAAGAAATATATAATGTGCTCCATAATTCTCGATGAAACAAGTGGATTGTTACATTTGGTTCTGTGGAGAAATTCATTTTGACATCTATACAATATATTTATCGAAGTGGTCCCCATAATATGTTGCTTTGATGTAGATAAATCGGGTTTTGATTTCGAAGCGCTTCATCAAATGATGTAATATAGAAATGGACATGCGAATTCATATTTAATAATATTATATTTCAATTCGATTATCAGTAAGAAAAATGAATTCAATTCATACAAAGACAGTAGATTATTCTGTTGAAATTCCCATACAAAAAGACTCGCAAATAACTCTGGAACCATGGGGATATTTCGTGCGAATAACTTTTTCCTGTGGTTGATACTATCTATACTTAGTTCCAATTTTCATAAATCTCAGACTCGAAAATGACTCAAAAGCATCAAAATCAACACAAGGTAATTTTACTCTGTACTATTTTTGGCACCGTTCCATATCTACTGAACCAGATTCATGTAGTTTCTTCATTCCATCCAACGGTAAATAAAAAAATGGATCCAATTCGTACTGTTTACAAGCTCTTTGGTATCAAGGAAACTATATGCATATTCCATGAGCAGTGACAATATTTCGATGCCATTGAAATGAAATGAAGCAGTAATCCACGAACAGTATCTTTATATCGACTCGTAGTTCATAGAAAATATTTACTGGTCAGCAAATCTACATGTAAGCAATCGATACAAATAGAGTTCAAGATAATTAAATTGATATTGATTGGAGGGAGCGATGAAAGTGGACTCTCGCATTGCCATGGAATCATCATTGTGTATTTTTGTTCGCACACACATACAGGCAACAATAAAATCAAATCATCTAAGCAAATAAGAGGAAATAAAATCACCGTAAATATAATCAAACCAAAATAAATAATAACCTAATGAAACAAACTAGTCGAAGGAAAACAAATACGAACTCCGATGATTCGAGATATTTCCTTGGCGAAATTGCCTAAACGTGGAACTTATTATATCCAAATTGCCGATGAACATTTTGATAGATGAGAAACCACGAATCGTATCGAATCCATGCGAGAAATCGACCAAAATGATTTGCTGCGAGTGTTTTTAGTCTAGATTTCTTCGAATCGTAAGCACGTTTCATGTTAATAAATTTGAATTGACCATTCGAAATATCATAGTCAATCGATGAAAGTTCATTGCCTCTGTGAATTCGGCGCCCTCATATTAAAAAAATCGCATAAGTTTTCAAACGCAAATGTTTGCACTCATTATATGTTCTGAACTGTGGAGAACGATGAACGGACTTTTTTGATAAATTGCAATGCCATGAAAAGCATTGCAAGAAACAAACGATTTACGGTCGAAAGTTTGTTTATCGTTTAAACATACGGATTCGTACTTTGATTGGTCGACCGTGTCAGCGACAACTTTTTATGATCATGAGATAAAACGAATGAAAACATCAATCAGAATAAAGTCGTCGGGAGTAAGTGAGCTATTTGAAAAGCATTCCAAAGCGCGTCAGATATTAATGTCAACAATTTTTAGTGGTGCGCTATGACAACGATGAAGATAGATGAAGATTTTTATGGGTCTGATGCACAGAGCAACGACAGAAAAAAAAACATAGCAAATTGATACAAAAGAATCCAATGAATCGATGTGATATTACGCTTTTTAGCAGCAAGAGAGAGAGAGAGAAAGGGAACCATGTCAAAATATAATATATTTGTCGACTTTTGTGTTATAATGTTCCCGAAAAAAGTTGTGATTTTCAAAGGAAAAAGCCCCAGCCTAATCGCTTATGAATCACTCGAATCGCAGAGAATTATAGCAAAATCGATAAATGATGTTGACAACTCGATTTATCAAACACTTCAATTTGTTTTTCTTGAAGCCCGTTTTTTTCTTTTGTTGTCGCATTGTTTACTTTGTCAATTTTATAGCAATATCAATGCCAATGTTTGTGAATGGTGAGACAATTCTCAAGAATAATAGACTTGAAGTTTTTTTATTTACAAAAATAAATATAAACTCACTATTAAATGTCGGACATATCGAATGTATAGATATTCCTTGGATGTTGACAGGATCTATAAATATTTGTGGAATATAGCTCGAGATAGCGCATCGGCATCGATACGAGCTTTTATTCGATGAAAACTACCAAAATACAATAACATTTTAACAATAAAACTTACGACCGATTGTCATCAGCGTCAACCATATTTATTCGCTTCGACAGATTCTTCAAATAAAAATAAAAATAAAAATATAGCACCATAAACATACACGATATATATAATATAATAGTTTAGCAGTAGCAGTGCACAATATTTGCAGCATGTTACTCATCAGTGTGCACGATTTGACGTTGTCACATAAACAGCGAAGCGAAAAAAAAGACGATCCGATCGCCTGAGTAATAAAAATATCTATATATATATCGAAAATATAATAATAATGTTGCTGGAATGAAATCGTTTATTTGTAGTTCTTGCGTGCACACCATTTATGTCAGTTTGCAAAGCATTGACAGTGTTGCCGTCACTTTTCGTCGCCCATCACTTGCTTTGATAATAATCCCTGCATAGATTCATGTGTACAGGACTCATGTACAACGGATGTGTCACATACGTACGTCAATCGCTTCAACATTCTCCCGTTGTGATCTTCATTTTTCTTTCAGTTGGTTTCGTTTTTCTTTTAGAATCGTTGAAATACTTTCAATGCAATTTGTAGTGCTGACAAGTTCAAAAAGCTCAACAAGACTCGCTGAACATGGCAAGTGTTCGTCTTCGAATTGCGCTCATCATTTCACTTTTAAGGCGAATGAACGAATGCACGCACGCCTCACTAAAAACAAATATTGCTCATGTGGCAAAGTGCAAACATATTGCACACTTTGATACAGATTCACTAAATTCATATGGATTCGATGAAATGTGCGCACACAAAAAAAAAACCAGAGAGATAAAAATACCACAATTTATATTCATATATACATTATGATTTGTTCGCTTTATGTGCATTCGCGCGTATTTTTAGTCAAAACAAAACGCTGATACAATTTATTTGAAAAATAGATTTTGCGAAATGATGATCATCACCGTGAATAGACTGCACACCATGAATCAGGCAGTACAATGACATCTTTTTTTGTCCGTGTGGGGCGACAGAAAATTCAATTTTCGAAAATCAGCACGAGCATAAATTAGATTCATTCGATCAAAATGTGTGGGCCTCTCGAACGCTAGATAATAGCAACGTGATTTGAAAATATATCCAATCTGAGCGTATGACATTTGTCAAGTGCAAAAGATTTTCACTCGACTTAATATTCATTATTCACAGCGTTTTTATTTTGCAATCTTATCAAACAAAACATCTCAATGTAATTCTTATGTAAATACTATAAAAATAAAGCCACTTTGCACGCGAACAGCGTTCATGTTCCGCACATGAATTTTGTTTGGTTTCCATTTATATTTTGTGACTACACCATCATCCAACCATCTGCATTTAACTTGTCACGATCCATCTCCTTATTTTTGCAAATTCCAGCGCTTAGTTGGCATGCAACGCGACTCATCTACCCTGAGCGAAATTGAAACGAAAGGTTATGAACTCAAATGGAGTATCATAATATCGATGACAAAATAATACACGCAACCGTTTTGAAGAGGATTTCTATATTTCAAGCGTTCTGCAGACAGACACACACACACAAACATTTTTTTACCATTAAATATTTCTCATGATGCTTGTCGTTTCTTTTCTTTCAGAGAGCATCCATACAATATATTTTCAAGAGCATTGATTTGTTTTCGTTTCGTTGAAAATGCTCAAAATATGATACAACAAGAATTTTAAGATAGAAAGCAATCACCGCCGTCGAAAATATATATATATTTGATAGAGATTCCATCGTTGAATCGATATCGAGCGTTCGATGTTGAATAGAAAGTGTGTATACGAAAACGGTGATCAACCGATTCGAAATGAAAAAAAAAACACGAACAAATCCATTGAAGCGAACAAAAGGCTCTGGCATCACTTAACATTGGCCATTTGCACGAAGAAGCGACATCGCTATATATCGATTTATGTTTTTCGTGTAAAAATTTCGTCAACAAACCTTCATTGTGCTCAACACGTGAGTTGATATTTTTCTGACATCTATGAAAAATGGGATCGAAAGGAATCTAATCGATTGTCCTATTTTGATACTTGAACTTTTCGCTCGGACGTCAATCTGTGCACCGAAGATATGTGAGCGTCGAAGCGAGACGGACAACTCACGAACATATCTCAAGTAATTGGATATAAACTGTGTGAACTGTGTGCGAATGAGAGATATATTTATTTTTCATCGACATTTTTTTTTCTCCGCAGACGAAACACATTATAGTCGATGATATTACCTCAAACCTCAATCTCAATGGATGCAAATAGTTTGGATTCAGATGGGTTGGGATGCCATGCACGCTTGCTTTGTCTGCAAACAAAACATATTCGAATAAAGTGAATCGCATTACCAAGATTATTTTCATTCGGATTCCACAACGCAAATACGAGCAAATGTGAAAATGTGTTGAATATGACCCATTTACCGCAACATTTCGAGCTGTTTGTCAAAAGAGTTGCGTGCCGATGAAATTTTGGTTAACCATACAAGGAGGAGTATCTTTCGTCGCAGCATGTTTCTGTGGTTAATAACAGAACAAATACACCACACAGATGTGATTCCTCACTTGGAAACAGATTCATCACACATCATATGAAAACCGCTTGATATTTTAGTAGAGAGAAAGAGACGAATAAAGAGAGAGAGAGAGAGAGAGAGAGAGAGAGAGAGAGGAGGAAGAGAAAAACCGAAAAGAACAAATTTTCTCTTCAATATTGGCCCAAGCGCATGAAAATTGTCTGAAAAATGACTCGGCATCACTTACCAATGAATTTGTTTATTTTTTACTACATTCTGCACGGAATATATTTACCCAAACAATTTATTTGGATTCATTGTTAGAAAAAAGAAATGATGCGCAAACACACGTGGTATATTTCACATTCAGTTTTGATTTTCCATAAACATCGTAATTTCCGTTCGTCCTTTTTTGAGCTGCCACATATCACTTTGATTGATGCGTTACGACGGCGGTTTTTTTATTGCTTATTATTATTATTACAGTCCGTGTTCATCTTTTGTATGAATCCCCCTCTCTCGCTGCCGTAGCGACTCTTTTTCTTCTTGCCTTGCCTCCATGCCCTCATTCTACCTTTCCATCACTAGTATCGCAAAATAAAGTACAAAGGTCGATATTAAAATAGAAAGCGGCTTCAGGAGATGTTCTTTCTCGTTGGAATTTGATTTTGATTGAGCAATCGCTTAGCGTCGGAGATAAGATTTGTTTTGTTACTGTGATAAATTGAAGAATAATATGAAGCCAACTCAGGCCTGTTAAATTTCGCGATTACAAAACCATGAGTTTTTTTTAAATCATAGAAACTCTTTTCAAGCGATCCAATGTCATGCAGAGCAGGTGTTTACGCTTTTCACCAGAACAAATTACGCTACATGCGTCAAGGTCATAAAAACTTAAATTCATGCAAGAAAACCATTAGAGGTGTTGCGTTCATTTGAAATGTTGTTATTTGTATAATGCTTGTGTGTGCATGTTTCAAACGAAATGAAAGCACCATAGTAACCAATATATTACAATGCTCATATCGACCCGTGAACTTTTCATACAGAGCTTATTTACTTAGCAACGAAGATGCTGGAACACGCGTGGAGAGACCTTTTTCTCTCTCTTCTTAAATGCATTCACGTGCAAATGAACAATAAAAAGTAAATATACCAAGGGAACTTATCGTCAACATCGATTTAAATTTACGTACTCATTCTCGTTTGTTTTTCTTTCAGTGTCTCCCCGGGGAGAGAGAGAGAGAATGACGATCATCAAACTCATTGTAGTATTTTCGAATGTTATCGAAAGCAATAAATAAATTTGCATTTATATTCTGCCAAACATTTTCAAACCCATTCACATTGACGCTTTTGTGTCGATTTGTCAATTCGTGTTTAAATTTGTTTACATTCATCGATCGATTAGGTCCCATTGAAATCCTCTTGATGTGCGTGCCTATGTTCGTGTATGAATGTGCCCACGTCAAAGAATGGAGCATCATTAGTTCCAAAGTTTAAATTAAATTCCAAATGAATGAGCTCAGGTGTACGTATGGGTGAAACACATAGGTCGATTAATTTGATGTTCGTCTTAGGCGATAACATTTCGTTAGCATCGAACAAAACACACCTATCACCACCAATAACATTGCGATGCGCACATTTGAACGAGAAACAAACTCAAAATTATGATATAACAACAGATTTAGATTGCTATTTCGTTCTGTCCGTCGATTAAATTCTAAATCCATTCACTTAGGATAAGCTTTATTCGATATCCATTTGAGCTCAACGATGCGTGTCTATGACGCAAGTGGGACAGTCTTTAATCCATGGCTGCTAATAGGTGCAGACAAGAATTTCAGTTGGCTGAGTATGTGGTGTATGTGGAAACGGGAATTTTATGTTATGCAGCGCACATTTAATAATCTTTGTCGGTGAAGACACTAGCAACACTAAATTATTGATTTAATCATTCCAATTTAAATAGATGAAGTGAAAGCATTCAGATGCATATTGATACATACATTGATACCAATGGGAGGAAATGACAGCAAATTTTAAAATTGGCGCGCTGTTTAGTTTCGATTTGAGTTGTAAAATTACATTGACGTCCCCTTTGAAATTCGGTGCGCCACCGTCGGCTCAAAGAGACTTGAAGTCTTCACATCCTCTCATTGATTGATACGAACACAAAAGATTGCAAAATTAATCAAATAATCGAATTGAAACTATTTATATGATGTGATTGAAATAATTATGAATCTGTATGCATATTTGCGACTATTTTCAAATAATTATCCCGGAGGTTTGTTCATTCATCAACATGTCACGTACAAATATACCACAATCTCATTGACATAGCTTTTTTGGTTTTATTTACACGCTCCATGTCGATTAGTAGTTTTAGAGAATTGGTTTGTCTGGTGAGGACAAACCGAACATCATATCTGAACACGGGAATTCGAATCTATATTTAAATGGTAGCGACTGTGATGACGACAATGGAGACAGCAAGACATACTGCCAAGCAATATTTCCATTATCGCTTTTTCGATGTGATATTTCACAGATTCAAACCGCAGGAGGTGCATTTCAATTTGAATGATGTTTTTAGTGAATAGAAAGAACTCGCTCACAGTTGGTACAGCATTAAAATGGAGAACTTTGTCTAATCGGATTATTTATGCATACACATACGAATTCATTATAAGCATAAAAATGCTTTTTACCCCCAAAAATAATATCATGTTATAGCAAATGATGTGCTTTGGAAAAGAAACACGAAAATATATTGAAAATACGCAAAAAATATTATGATAAGTAGACTTTCTAGTTCGAAATGTATGTTTATTTTTTATGTCGTTTTTCATGTAACACAGCAAGCTTTAGTCGATCGACTAGGAAAAACTGCATATCCATTTTCGTTGGAAGTGGCTAGTTTAGCACCACCAAGGTAATATCATCCATGTAATGTGTGTTCGTCTGGGAAGAAAAAGAATTGATGAAAAATAAATAAATTTCTCATTCGCACAGCGTCCAGCTGGTCCCGGCCAAACGATATACAGGCGCGCCCATCGGCACATCGTATGACATTCGTGTACATTTGGGTAAGAGCAACCCGCAAATTCGTCTGTATATTTTGTCAGTTATCTCCCGTCGATAATCACCACCTCACCCCCCCAGAGGCTCTGGATGCCAAAAGCTGTTTCTCTTGTATATTTTCTTATTAATAATGTTTGAAAATGTCATGAATTTGACAGAAGAGAATCAGTTTTTCCGAGTCATTCAAAAATGGTGCTTATTGGCTATGGGTTGACTTATACAGACTGGATAACAAGAAAGTTATTATTTTCATTATATTTTCACTTAATAACGGTTTTATGTTGGTTGTCTATCAATTTTGATTAAATTTAGCTGATCAAGGGGAAGATCGTTTAACTCGTCGGTCAATGGTACGTTTGGGAGTTCGTGTGATACATAAAATAACATCAGAGGCACGAGCACAGCCAATCATCGAACCAAATCCTCCAACCCTATCTAAATCACTTCGTTTGCGTTTGTCACCAAAAGCACTGAAATTAGCTAGTAAATTTTCAACGAGTGTGGACGAAAATCAACATCGAGCACTGAATGGACAACGAAGCGGAAGTGGTGGTCTCGATTCAATGTCACGCATCGACAACGATAAACATTCAACAGCTCTGTCAGACATCAGACAATCGACACTATTCACAACAAAGGTACGACGATATTGAATTAATTTGACACAATACCATTTTAACCCTCTAATGCATTAATTTTTTTTCGACATGAGACTTATTTTTCTATGATTGTTTTGGTTTATAATTCCTTAAAAAAATAATCGAAATTCAAAAAATCGCATGGTTTTCTCAAAAAATGCATTGACAAAATTCGAGAACAATCAAAACCATTGTTTAAACTGCAGTAAAACTGCTATAAACAAAGAAAATGATAGTTTTTTTTGTCAAATTTCTGTTTTCGAGTACAACCGTGCTTATAATTAAACAACCGATTTACATCCAGTTGTCAAATGACCGGAAAATGAAAGCCTGAACCCTACTGAATGTATTTTAATTCATAAATAAAATCTTTTTTTTTTCAAATTATATATTTTAGACAATAATTTATACACCATGCCTAAAGGCAGGGCTATGCACTAGAGGGTTAAGCCAACCATCACTGCACCGTGATTTGATTATAATTTTGGTAATATTGTTTAAAAAACGAGTCTTTATTGACTGTGTAACTTATAATTGTATACAATTAAATTACCTTTTCAATGTGAAATCATATTACTATTTCATTTTCACAAATTTTACGCAATTTGGTGCAGTTTTCAATTACCAGGTTAGAGCAAACCTTTCCAATTCGATTGAAACTCATGTTGCGGGTTTTCCACTTTTTCATCTAGTTTACAATTCCAACTGGAAATGATGCACATAAATTGCGAATGTATCGAATATATGAAAACCCGAGGTGAAAAAAATATTAAACTTTTCCTCACCGTTTTACATAAACGAAATATTATTTTAACCGCAATTTTAATAACAAAGTTTTTCTAATGAGAAACATAAAATTCTATTTCCACACTGCATATCCGGTGCCCGTTGCGGTTATTTTTATAAAACATCTTCACTTTTGTGATGAACGAAGTTAAACTAACTATTTATAATGACAATCACCCCCCTCTCTCTCTCTCTCTCTCTCTCTCTCTCTTTTCATCGCATCAAAGAGTGGTTGTGTTTTGTTTTCATAAAATAAATGATGGAAATTAGATTCACCCTTTGGCATTTTGTATGAAAAGCAGTTCAATTTGTCCCAGCTTATTAATGCAGCACAGCCTTTTAATTTCATTCTAATATTCCATCATCGATGTATGAAAAATCATATTCCATATAATCTCTGTGGTCCATGTACACACGCGGTGTTCATTTATAAGTCGACACTTCATTTCACTCGGTCACTTTCATCATTACGTAAAAGAAGCACCAGCATAAAATCTCTGATGTTTAACTTTTTTGTGTGCACATCAATAGTGCAACGATGGTTGCATAAAGTTACTCTTCTAAATACTTCAGCTAATCATAAGGTGGAAAATGATAATAAAAAATGAGTGACATAGATGAAAAAACCATCACATCTTTTTTTTAATGTGACAAGCAGTCCAGTCAATTTAGATTGGAAAAACAAGATATTCAAAGTGAAATGCAATAACTGTGGTGTTCGTGCCATTTCATAAACACAAAATGAAATAATACACAAGTCAAGCTCTTTTTCGACGAAAAAGAAAATACCAACCACTTTTATGATGCTATTAAACGAAAGTATTTCAAGCGAAAAATAGAGAAAGAAGCTTATATATTTTAAATGAATGTCATTCGGTTGATTTAAGAGCCAAACTTCCAAGTCAATGAAGTGGAAACTTCATGAAAAGAAGATAGTAAACTTGATATCAATGTGAATTAACTTCATTTGAGTAATTTTCATGCATTTTCAACGATTCAAAATCACCGACAATGCTGCAATTCACATTTTATTGACAATTTAAATCTGTTGTGCTACATAATATGATTTGAGCCAGAGAATGCACTTTATTGTATTCATTCTGGCATTGTGATAAAATTTTCAACTTCAGTTCCACATCAACTGAGTAAATAGAAATAATTGGAGAGAAATGTTGTCATGTGCATGTACTGTACGAACTAAGTTGAATAGAATAAATGAACAAAGCCATTCACAGAATATTTTCACACTGACTAGCAATCAACACATCTAAAATATGCCAGTGCATCGTGTGTGATGCATACTCGCATGTGAATGCGGTTTGTTGATTAAAGACAATACATATTCCATATTAGATGGTGTAGCTACCAATGACATCAAAACTATTTCATTATACCTTTGTAAATTGCAAAAGTTTGAGTGTGCTTGCATCTTGTTAGTGTTAAGGATATTATGCTTAAAATCATAGATGATGACGTATTTTTAGGGGGGGTGATGGCAAAAATCCATGGGGGTGCCATCCCTGACGATGTCAACAATTTGTACGAAATGAGGATAAAATCGTTTTTTTTTTTTGGAAGTAACTTTTTGAGGCAAAAATCCCTAGCAAATCGGAAGAATTTTCTCGGTCAAAAAAAGTGAAGAGCAAAAAAAAGGTCCTCATTTCCAAAATTGTTGAGGGTTCCTAAAAATATTTTAGGGGGGTCATCCGAACCCTAGGAACCCTCGTCATCACCTATGCTTAAAATGATATAAATTGCACCGCAGATAGGATTATGGTGATTTATGCACGTGTGCACACCACACGGTCATTAGAGCAAAGGTTTACTTGTTAAAATCAAGCAATGTTATTATTGTCATAGACACCAAATGAGCTCAGTTTCATTGAAATCTCTGAGTTATGATGATGATGAAAAATGTGTTGGCAATAAGTTAAACATCTGAAAACTTCTAACGAAAGAAGATATTTATCAACAAAGTCATAGCACCTCGATTGAGCTTAATTTTCTTTCTTAAGTACGGGCACATTTTAGCCATGGACATTTGATGTCATACGCATTCACACCACGATGAACAGCGAGTAACAAAAATATCATCTAATAACAAATATTCTCGATTGATGATTTGATGGTAATTTGTACTTTATTGAACGAGTTCCAAAATAAACTTTTCATGATTTATTTGCTGAATATTTCCAACGAAAACCACCATTCCATTCAATCGAATGAAAAAAATGGACCAAATCAACAGTTGAATCAATTTTAGTGGGATATTCTCAAGTGCGGCAATGGCATAAGTTTTGACGAATCGAGTTGGAGCGACCACTTGAATCACATAATTACGAAAAAACGTTGAAATACCCGCATTGAATGTTGATGAAAAAAAGGATATTGACATTGAATGTCCATTGAAGTTGATTTTTGAAAAAGAATTCATTTCTATTGGGCTCATTATTCAATCGGTATCTACAGATAGAGAAATTCAATGTATTTCTTTATTATTTTTTTGTATCACAGGGACCTGAAGCGTGTGTTGACAAACCATTTCTATGGACGGAAGGACGCGTTAGGCTACGGGCCGCATTAGATAAATCCGCTTATGTGCATGGTGAAAACATTAAGGTTACCATCGATGTGAAAAATGACAGTCGAAAAGTTATACGAAAAATAAGGGTAAGTCTTTACTTTTCTTCTTAAACACAAAGCGTTCTTTTCATACATGTTCAATGAATATGACATACGACAAAAAAGATGTTACAATATGAATGAAGACTAAAATCCAGCTTAGAGCTTTGGTTCTGAATAAAAAAAAAACAAGCCAAACATACATCGATGAACTCTGTAGTGTTTTTTTATATTTCTTTATTTGAATCGTTGCGGCGAAAGAGTAGCATTTATTTTTCTCCAAATAATACTGCAACATAAAGTTTTTTATAAATAGTTTATTTGTTGTATTACAACAAATAAACCGTGTGAAAAAACTTCATGTTGCAGTATTATTTGGAGAAAAATAAGAGCTTCTGTTTCGCCACAACGATTCATTTACAGTAAGTCAAAAAAAAATGCTAGTGACTAATTCGAATGACATAGAAACGCGCCTTCAATTCGTAAAATAGAAATAATTATCCACATTAATTCTCTCTTCATTTAAGTTTTCATGTTTTTTCATGCCATTGCTTTGTTTTCCACCAAATGCAAGTGAGCGTGTTAAATTGATGAACTGGTGAACTTAAACGGAGAAAAGAGATTATACAAAGCTTTTTAGCATGTAAAATGAGCAACCAACGCGCTATTTCCCACACAAAACCCAAGATTTCACAGCATATACTTTTTCATATTATTATTACATAACTTTGTGGAAACCAGAATCTGAACTAATTGCTTGAGTGAAAAAATGTCGACGATCGTCAAACACATTGACCAAGATATTTATGGTTAGTATGATTTATTTTATATATTTTCTGGTTTTATTATTCAACAGGTATTTGCCGTTCAGCATGTAGATGTGTGTATGTTTAGCAATGGAAAATTTAAAAATGTTGTAGCCGACGAAGTTGAAAATCATCAAATTAAACCGAGTGATCCGTATCGAAAAGAGTACTTGCTCTTGCCAAAGAAAGGTGAGCCGAATCAATTTTACCACAAAATTTGACTTCAATCTAAACTATAAAAATAAAGTTTATCATCCAATTATAAATGTTATCTGAGAAATTATTAATAATCTCTATGCGACTTAGGACCGACAAAAAATTGGATTGCGGTTGAAGGTAGCTATAATACTGCGTATAGCTTGAACACCGGATTATTTTCGCATCAAAATTCAACGGCAGAATCAAATGACCAACACAAGCAGCAGCAGCAGCAACAACAACAGCAACAACAACAACAGCACCAGCGTGCAGAAGATAACATGAAAATAGCATCGAGTGCACCGCGTGGACCACAAACGTTTGAAGAGAGAAACGTGTTTGCAATTTATGTATCGTATTATATTAAAATTAAGTTGACATTAAGTGGAATGGGTGGAGAGGTGGCATTGAAATTGCCCTTTATATTGGGCCATGTTGATGACGAAGATGCGATAGATAGCCGTAAAAGTGAAAATACTAAAATATCGGATGGCATGCGATCAAGGACGCCCACCGACATCGTCGGTGAAATTGTCGAAGAAGAATGCGGTCAAGATGAAATGGTGCACGAAACAAAGGAGCATACACAACATAATATCAACGATGACTGCAATGAAAATGCTAATCAATGTGATACTATTCAATTAGAGAAGCAACTGAGATTTTCTCATTTAAACACCAATGCAAAGATAAATGCCAACAGTAACGTTGTTCGTACCCAAAGTGTCGCTGCCAATTTTGATGATGACGATGACGATGATGACGACGATGCTGCCAATAATAAAAGTTGTCACAACATAATCACCGCACAAATTCACACCGAAAGTCAACCGAACCAATCGACCGAACCAATTCCAAACTGCTAATATTATGGTAAATAATCACCATTTGATCTCGCCTCTGATGTAACAATGAATTAATGCTGCCGATGAGTTCAAACCAAAAATAAATACCATATTTGTGCATCTGTTTGTCTCAACTAAATGATAACATAGAAACTATGCGTCAAATGCCATAACTTCAACAAAAACATGATCTATTCCATGTGTGACACATTTTGTCGCAATAGCATTAAGTTTAATAACAAATAAATCCTATTAATGTGTAAATATGAGTTAAAGATTAAATTTTAATGGTGATTTAAGTAGCACATAATCACAATAACACATTTCCATTACCATTATTATAATATATGGACATTTAAAAAAAAACGTTCTCAGTATTATGATTTCAATTCTTTTTCTATTGTCAAACATGTTATAACACTTTAAATGTTCTATATGTCACTATACGGGCTCCTTCCCTTCGTACTACCGTTGTACTGTTCTCATGAACGCACTGTTTATTTTCCGTGGCCGATTGTTTGTTGGCTGTTGAAAGTTCGGATTGTTACGGAATATTTCATGAATGGTATTCCATTGTGCGGCATCACTGTGATAAGCTGCTATCTGACGTTGAATTTGTCCGAACAACCACAACGATTCGAACCAATGATCTTTTACAAAAAATTTCATGCATTTTTCGCGTCGCCATCCAATTGCGACCAGATCATCCAATAAAATATTGGCCTTTTCTATTCTTTCTACATTACCATTCGTCAAGTCGTTGGATCGATATGCTAACATTTTGGCATTTCTGATGTCGATGCAAGGGGCAAACTACTTCACTTTCGTAATTCTTATAATTCAATCTAGTACTCCGATAATTCCAAAAAATTCTATATAATTCCATACAATGTCGCATAATTCCAAACAGTTTTTGAAGTATTTTAAATAGTTGTTTATTTACACAGAATTTTTGTATGAATAATATTATTTCAACGATAATATTTTTTGATATTTTTTTAATTTTCATAAATATATTTTTATGCAAGTATATACAACCGAAACCAAACTATTTTATTTACTGAACGAATCGTTTCGAAAATTGTTTGCACTGCGATGTGCAATTTGCATAGCAGCGACGTTGTATACTCATACATTCAAAGCATCGCTCTTCACATACACACACATTGTCGTACAAATCATTTTCGGAACGTTCCCTTCGTTTCGATCACACACAAATGAAACCAATTCAAAATAACTCTCCGAAATCTGTTTGTATGAGAAATGTCAAACCGGTATCATTGATGTGATATACAAGTATGAAAATATATTTATGAAAATATAAAAAATATCGAAAAATATTATCGTTGAAATAATAATATTCATTTAAAAATTCTGTGTAAATAAACAACTATTTAAAATAGTTCAAAAACTGTTTGGAATTATGTGGCATTGTATGGAATTATATAGAATTTTTTGGAATTATCGGAGTACTAGATTGAATTATGAGAATTACGAAAGTGAAGTAGTTTGCCCCTAGTGTCGATGCCATCAAATCTCGGACCATTGGTATTGTGATTGTAATACCAGCATCGCATTCGAAAGAATGACTCAAGTCGATCTTCACACCAAGTGGTGAGACCAGTTTTCGTATTTGCGATGTGCTGTTTGACAAAATAACGAAAACCATTCTCCAACTTTTCCTTGCTTGGCCATTCGAACTGTTCATCACTGAAGTTTTCGACCATGAACCGAAACTCTGGCGGTATGGGATTTCGGCTATTATTATTGTAAACATTTTCGGCCAATACCGCATTGAAGCAATCGAAGAAGAACTGTCGACGATCCCGTCGCAAAAAGAACTGACGATCTTCAATATCGAGTGCTTCATTCACCTTGATTAAAATCAAAAGTGAGGCCAATGAGGCAACTTCCGTCATTTGAAGACTGCGCTCAAACAATATTTGCGTCACAACTGCTGCATGCTCGGGTCGAAGTATTGTTTGCAATCCACATTTTATTGCAACGAAATTATTTTCTTCTTCTCTTTCATCATCGTATACCGGCGAATCGTTGTTATCTCTTTTTCTTTTCATTCTCGAAGAACTGATACAAATAAACGAAAATAAAAAAAACACACAAATTTAGAAAAAGATGCACCAAATATAGCATAGATCACAAACACAATAAGATAAAAACACTTCTATCACAAATCAAATGAAACAGTAATGAAAAACGCATCATAAATATCACGTCTTACCTCAACAAAGTGACTCTGTGTTCTAAATCGAATTATGAAATTTATTTTCAATGTTGTTGGAATATTCACAGTAAATTTTATCAACACTCTGTTATTTCGAAATCAAAACAAAAATGAACACAAAACCAACTGTGAATATATCCATTCCTCAGCGAACAGCGTTCCGAACACACAAAATCGTTGAAATTGAAATGACAATAAAATCAGTTGATCGCCCAAACCACGCTACAAACACTCACATCTAATTCTCAAGAAATCCTCTTAAAAACAAAACAAAGTTTTATTGTAAACAAAATCGGTTGGTGCGATTGTAGTTTCAAAGTGATGGAAGTTGTTTATACTAACAATACTGTCACACGATGCGAGCTCATTTTTTATATAAATGAATATCGTTGGATTTGGTTTGACACATATACACCGCGCCAATCGAAAAATGTCAGAAAGATGTTAGTTGCATCTCGAACATTGAAAATACTAATTCCAAAAATAAAGAAAATTAAATGCAATAAATGACGTATAAAAAAATAGTTCTTCTGCTGAGTTTTAAATTAAATTATGCAAATCTCTTTCCTAACAAATTGTTTATTTTTTAATTCGAGCGTAAGATTTGGATTTTCAATTTAAAACTTAATCTTAATGTATTGGGTTGTGTTCACATTATGTTGTCAAATGAAATATTATTGGAAGTAAAAGAAACAAGTGGATCCATTCCATTGGAATTCGTGGGAACTATGTATATAATTTCCGTTCCATTTGACACGAAAATGACCACCAGAATGGGCCAAAACGTTACATTTTTCAACGTTAGAATGTACTAAAAACATTACAAATTTGTCACTATAGGAAATATGAATAATTAAAATGATTCTCAAAATTCATGCAATGGTTAAATTTTATCAAGATCTACCGTTCGAGTTTTATGATAATAATGATGCATTAGAGTGTTAATCCCATTTGTTTTCTATCTTATGAGTCGGTGTTTTAAATTTTAGTCCTCCCCAACTAGCCTCTGCCGCAAACAGTTTGACGAAACAAATGACTAAGGACTAAGTCAACCTCAATTAAGATTGATTGATGCACTCAAATATATAGTACGTAGAAATAAATATGTTGCTCACTCAATTTCTATATAAATGGTTTCAATGTCAATAGTATTTATTATTCAATCTTATCTAGCGTGTTTATTGGCATAACCATCAAATCAAAATTGCAAGATAAATAATATAATTCGATACAATGAATTATTAGCTATCGATTGATCATGAAAACAGTACCCATCCACTCAATAGTTTAACCAATGACGCTATAGGACTGTATCGATATCGGAATTTTGTTGCTAAACTGCGACTTTCAACATGCAACATTGTGCATGAGATTATACAATTTATTCTATTTTCGTATTTTGTGGCCCTATATCGTCGTTGGATGAACCATATATGAAATTGCCAATCAAATAAAACAACAAATAAAAATTATACGAAAAATATAGATGTACCATTAACACAAATGGTATTCAAATCAGTTGAAATCACATAAGTGCGAAGTGAGTGTGTTGTTTCTGATGTTCCATTGCTAACATTACTTCGAGCATTTGTATGATTGTGAGAGACCGGTGTTTTTTCACGACAATCATAACACTCAAAGGGTGCATTCTTATTGGAATTATGGCAACCGAAATGAATACCATCATTGCTACAAAAACAGCACCAATCTATCGACCACTTTCCATTCGTTGCAAAATGTACCATGTAGAGCATGGAATATTAAGTAAATACAAGTTGAAAATAAAATAAAAAATCATTCGCATTTTGCTCTTTGATGTGCAATAGCCTATTGGAAATAAAATTAAAATTCAAAAAATGATCTCAAAATGGTATGGAGTGTGTTTTATTTGCGTAGAAATATTTCTTTAAAGAAAATTTAATGACAGATTTTGCAGCAAGGTAAGTAACATTAGATTTGTAGAATTTTGAAATGTTCCTTAGCTTGTTGCTGTTAAAAATAAAAGAGAATTGGGTTTAAGATTTCGGGCAAATCATTGAATTGTCCAAAATACTTTTTTTTTTAATTTCGAATTTGGTGCTCACGTTGTGATTTAATGAATTCACGTTACAGCAACTATTACGCGATAAATAAAGTGCACACAATAAATTCACCATTTAATTGTTTTTATTTCTTTAAAAAAATGCTTTCCACTGTTTCAATTTTAAAAATGAAAACGATAAATTCATCTCAATTTAATATCCTTCATCAGAGGTCTCAATTTGATAGTTTGCGTATTTCGTCAACAGGATACGTCTGGCTTCATCGTGATCGGCTTTTCCATACCCCTTTGAAAAGAGAAACAATGAAATCAGTTTGTTAGTTTTGACAATTGAATTGTTGATAATTGAAAGAAAAATTCCGAATCACCGACATTGAATATCACAATGCATTCTTTTATATCCATTTGCATTATTCATGCCATGCGCCGTTATTGTCCACTTACAGTTGAATGTCCGTAAACTTTTAACAATTTACTCTCTGGAAAATGTTCGATACGACCTCCACCTAGGCATTCAGTATCCAGACCAAGTGCACGAATCGAACCGCTTGCCTCATCGTAAATGTCGGCTACAATAATAAACATACAAAGAAATGAGTTATAGATCACGAACATTAAAAATGTATGAACAAATAATAAACGGTGAGTTCTTTATTACCATGCCATTCAGCTCTTTTGTAACCCCGCACAATGAGTTTACTGGGTTCAGTTCCATCGGCTTGTTCTTTGCCATACACTTTAATCAGAATATATTTAAAGCGACCTTCATCATCGATATCAACCAATGGTACGGCTTCCAATTTTGCATCCATTTTTTGCCAATAATAACGAGATTTCACTAGATTCGCTTCTGCTCTGGTATTTGTTGTTGTTCGAAGTATACGTAAACCGGTGCACAATAAATTACTGCTTGAAAATATAATAAAAGTCCAAAATTGAATTGGAAAAACAGAATATTGTGAATGGTAAGACTCTTACCGCATTGAATCAATTCACCCTACTCAAATATGTACCTTTTTTGGTTGAAAAAAGATGAGATGAAAAATGTTATCGCTGAATTGAAACTGTCGCCGTGCATCTGTTTTGACATATGCGCACATATTTGTGATGCTTTGTGTCAATTCCAGGGTTGTAGTCAAACAATTTTATTCGAGGTGGCTTATCGTACAAATGTAAACAAAATATAATACTTTCACATGGCGATCAGCTTCAGTTTTGAGAAGTTGATTGAAGGCATTTTTTTGGAAAATCTACAAATTTATAAATTAAATACAACACTTTTGGTCGAAAGCCACTTCTTATTTGAAAACGTGCACATTCACGCACGACTCATGGCTCTCGATAGGGATTCGCATGTTGTTTTGACATATCCAATTTGACAGCGGCATGCTCGTGGTATATTTGTATTTTAATTCTGATTGAAATACCATCGGAATTTGTGTAATTTTTTTTAATTATTTCAACCGAAATAATGTCTAAATTGATTTTAAAAGAAAAGTTTATTTCCCAAGCATCGGAGGCCTGGAGATTTTTGCACGGTACGATAAATGTTTACAAACCGGCTGGTATGTTAACGTCTGTCCTGATAAATGCCGTAAAAATAAACATTTGCAAAGGTGAGTAGAGAATAGTTTTGAATGAAAATGAAATTGTGTTTTGAATGTGTTCCTTCTGGAATTTGCAGGTTTGAATTCATTGGAGCTTAGTGAACCAAAGCCACTTGTACAAATTACGAGCGCTGACAATAAAAATTATTCCATTCAATTGGTGCCGAACTTGGGACAGGACATTTTGGCAACGGGCCCTCGATACACTGAGAAAATGCTAAGAATTTCACCGGCTGATCATCTTGGAGCAAATACGAGTGGTGTTATGAGTGAGATTCGAATTTGCTGTATTTTATTTGCTTCTTTTATAATTTGATTATATGTTTATTTTTTGTTTGCAGTTTTGGGTATAAATAGAGGTATTGAATTCGCAAATATTCTGAGAAATGGAGCGCCGATTCAAACATTTCAAGTGACCGGTAAATTTGGCAAAGCAACCGACACAAATTTTCAAGGAGCTCACATCACAACCCGTGGATCGTATAAACATGTTACAAAAGGAAAATTAGAAGCATTATTGTCATCGTTGCAGGCATCGTATCAAAAACAAATGTATGATAGGTCTGGTGTCGATATACAATCGCAAGCCGCTTACGAATTGGCATGTAAAGGACTTATACGACCGGCGAATACAAAAGAGACGGTTATTTATGGCATTCGAAATACCGAATTCACAAGAAACACATTCACCATGGAAGTACAAGCAATGAATGCTTCCGAAGAACTATTGGCCAGTTTAGTATTAGATATAGCCGTTCAATTGAGAACTGTGGCCCATTGTACGAAAATTAGATGTACACGTTATGGATATTTTTCATTCGAACATTCACTATTGAGAAGCCAATGGAATTTGGAAAGAATTTTGAGAAGTATGCACGAATGCCAACAAATATGGAAATCACATCCTGATATGGTTGCTGAGGATATTTCTTCACCAGTAGGTTATGCAGAAGATTTACAGAAATAAATATATCTTTCCAAGATTCTCTTTAGAGGAGAATTTATTTGTTCGAATTAAGCTGTATCAAGTTGACTTTTTTGTTTTTTAAATAAAGAATAGTTTCTGAAAAATAAAATGAGGCCTTTTTACTTTCTGTACGAATTATAGATTAGTTGACCGAAAGAAAAGACGAAATTCCATTTAACTACCATAAATTTATATATTTTGATTTTATTTTGAAATTTTTGTTGATTTTCACTGATAAATCACAATTAAATTTTTGAAATTATTCAAAGTTTTTGTCATTGTATGACAAATAAAATAGTTTAGATCATTTTTGTATTTCTACTATTATCAATTTCAGTGTTGATAGGATAGAGAATCATCAAGCTGAGTATAACAATAAAACGAATGTGTTAACTTAAATGCTATCCTAAAAAGATGAATATTTTACGATGATAATAATAAGTATCATTAAAAACAAGTTAAAATGAGGTTATATAAAGCGGTTTGATTTTGATTAGTTGCAGGGATCGGGATGTTGATATATTTAATCGACTTCTTCGATTGTTGGGCCTGAACCAGCACCACCCGATGGATTATCACCACCAGTGCCTGGGAAACCACCTGGCATACCACCGGGCATACCGCCTGGAGCGCCACCGGCAGCACCATACAATTTGGTGATGATTGGATTGCAAACACCTTCAAGTTCCTTTTGACGATGTTCGTATTCTTCCTTTTCGGCCAATTGATT
>NW_022198211.1:1406073-1421933 GCF_009176525.2 Contarinia nasturtii | reverse complement strand
AATCAATTGGCCGAAAAGGAAGAATACGAACATCGTCAAAAGGAACTCGAAGGTGTTTGCAATCCAATCATCACCAAATTGTATGGTGCTGCCGGTGGCGCTCCAGGCGGTATGCCCGGTGGTATGCCAGGTGGTATGCCAGGAGGTTTTCCAGGCGCTGCTGGTGCTGCACCAGGTGCCGGTGGAGCTGGTGGCCCAACCATCGAAGAAGTCGATTAAATATATTTACGCAACAATTTCAACTAGTAGTGTATAAGTTTAAATCGCAACTTCGTCATTTGCTTCGAATTTTTATTACAATAATGTAATGTACTGAAAACCATCAAGTTCAATAGAGTTCGATCATTCCAAATAAATTAAATGAGAACAACATAATAAAAAATAAAACTCAATTGTGTTTTTTTGATTTGATGCCATTTATTTTAGGTTTTACAGATCTGACATTTCTGATACAAAGACAAGCATGTTTATGAAAAGTTCTTCTCATTTTTCTCAGAATCAATTGAAATTTTTCATCCATTTACTTCAAACCAATCAAACAAGCATATATGAAAAAGATTGAATTTTCAATAACATAAATTATAATTACTCTTTCACCAAGCAAAAAAAACGAATTTGTTAGTTATATATCTTATAGCGACGATTTTTCTTAAAAAAATACAATACTTCGAGTTCAATACTATTATTGTTCAGATTTCGAGGATATAAATTGAGCAAAATATAAACATTATATCTCCGAATTTTTGTTAATAGGAATCACCATGTCAATAGGAAATTTCAGTAGATCAGCTACAGATGCTCGTTCTTTTGGATTATGTTTTAAGCACAGCTGCACCATCTGCAAATAAATCAAAACAAAACAATGAACCCTTTGTCTATATGCGATTCAAACAGCTGATTCTCATTTTACCTCGAGTAACATCGACGGATAGTAATTCGGTAGTTTTGGATATGCAATCTCTTTGGTTGGATTGATAATCGCTTGCATTTTTGCGTAAATATTTTTGATGTGGGCAAATGGCGTCTTTTTGTACAGCAACAAATACAGAATGCATCCAAGAGACCACACATCTGATTTTGGTGAAATCTAAAATGGTGAACAAAAAAAAAATAAGATCCATTCCTCGTCTCCAATGCCATCAATAATGTTTACTGTTTTACACTTACTTTGATTTTGGGTTGATGTTTTTTCGATATTGGACTGTTGCCGGTGGATGTGTCCATCAGTGCCTCTGGACTGATATAATTGAATGTACCAACTTGAGAATGTTTAATAATGCTGGTTGCGTCAACTGCCATTTTACTGGAAATTCCAAAATCGATTAATTTAAGTCGACCACGAACCATTAGGAAGTTCTCTGGCTTTAAGTCCGAATGTATTATGTCCTTTTTATGAATATAAGCGACAGACTCAAGCATTTGATGCCAATAAGCCATTAGCGTATACAGTGGCAGTGATGAGCTATACGTTTGCAAAATGTTTCGTAGATCAGAGTCTCCCTTTTCCATCACCATGTACAAAAGATTTTCGGATGAAATGATGGCACTTTAAACGAGAATAACAAATAAAAGTAAATCGTTAAAAATAAAAAAAAATGGTTTTCCCATTTTCAATCGATGACTTACTACTCGTACAATCGAATCACATTGACTTTGTCTTGAAGCATTGCTAAAATTTTCACTTCTTTGATATAGCCTTCAATGAGTCCCGGATCACCTCGCAAGTCAACAACCTAAAATCGAAATAAATTTTCAATATTTTTAAAAAGTGTCCGCAAATTGACTCAAGTTGAAAATAGTTAATTACCTTTAGCGCACATGGGACTCTTGTTTGTTTGTGCTCCACTAAGTATACCGTGCTTGAACCTCCGTGTCCTATCTTATTTTGTATAACAAAGTCTTTGCCATTGATGGTGATAACTTTCTTTTTCTCCTCCGTTTCGTTGGCATTAGAATTTGGTTTTGCTGTATCGCTGTTGGCCACATCACTTTTTGTATCACGATGGTCATCATTTGATCGCTGCAATTCACTGGTGATTGGTCCATTTGACGAATCTTTTCCACCTTTATTTTGTTCCTCTTTAACAGGCGATAGATTAACCATTGGCGATGATCGATAACAATTCAATGAATCGTCCAAACCTAAGTGGTTCATCACTTTCATTGTTGGTCGTGATACGGCCGATGGTGTACGAAACAGAACCTTTTGTGATTTGAACTCATTTTCCAATTCGGTTCGGCATTTTTTCGATTGACCGGCCGACGATAAAAGTGTTCGATGCTGTGATGATGATTGTACGCGACGCATGGTAGACGTTGCCGGCATATGAAATGATTTGTATGGGGTTTCATCTTCTCTCGCTTCGGCTGAATTTTGTTTTTGATCCTTGAACCCATCAGACAACGATGATTTTAATTTCGGTGTTTGCAGTTCGGTGCATAGTTTTGGATCTTGTGCGATGGCATCATTCGATTTGGATGATGGTGCCAAGGTGCTGCATTTAATGGTGGCCGCTTCGAGTGGTCCAATCAAACTGTCCACCGAACTTTTAACTTCTACTGATTTTGGCTTCCGTGATGCATCAGAAATGCGCGCTGCAACCGATTCGCTCAATTTCTTTGATGTTTCATTTGTTTGGATTTTACTGAACAATGATATTTTTGGCCGATCTGGTTCTTTCTTATTCACAATTTCCACACCGTCCGCATCATCGAAATTCAATTGACGCGGAACCGAATCACGTTTGCACGTACTTTCCGCACTTGATTCGCCTTTCTCATTGATCAATGACATGTGGCTACCCAATTTAAAAATGGAATCTGGCTTCTTGTTGGCAATGTTTTGATTGTTTTCACTGTCATTTGCCGATTTTTCCGCAGACAACTCAATGAACGATTCATCCAAGAATGCATTATTCTGAAGTCTTCAAGTGGCAAAAAAAAATTCAACAATTTCTCAGTGAAATAGTTTGAAAATTCAATAAAATATAAGTATTATGTACCCTTGTTCTTCGTCATCGGATGACTCGAGCGGTGATAATTCGGATATACGTTTTGGCAACAAATCTCTGCATTCAATGAAATACGTATACAAAAATATTTTAATTTTTTTTTTCTTGTAAAGTAAAAGAAATGTATCAACTTGTTCAATGTTGGTAACTCACTTTTTCGTAAATGATTCCGAAACCGACCTGTTAATAAACGATTCATTGAGAGAAAAAATAAAGCAACGGATTTAGTAATCGAAAATCAGTCAATACAATGTAAACAATTGGGGTGTTATGTTACATACATGCGAAGTGGTGTTTGAAAGTCTATTTCCGACGCTCGTTTTGAGTTTGAAAATGCCATTTTGATATTGGTGACGAAAATCAACAATTTTATGAAACAAACTAATGTAAAATTTGATATTTCTTTCAATTTTTTTTAGTTATTATCACTGAAAATCTCAATGCAGATGTGCATGGTTAATATTCAACATATGTATAGTTGATCGAACAAAAACAGTTGCGAATAGACAACTTTTGAAAACACAACGCAAACTGTCAAACCCACATTGAATAAATGTCGTGTCACGTATGAAGTCACGAAACATGTCTTCTTAAAATTAATATTCTTTCAGGGAAATTTTTAATTTTTTCAAAAAAAAATTAAAAAATAGAACAATTAGTCATTGATTCCAAATTTTTGTCGAGAAAAAATTAAATAAATTCCGTACGACGTTTGTTATACGTTTTTGCCGTTTTACCGTGAACGCATTAATTGTTGTAATCAAGTCAGCACCATTTTTTCGACCTGGTGGAAAAATGCCTAACTACAGTTCTGTCAAACGTCGAAGTTATTAAAAGTGTATTAGAAAGAGCTGGTTTTTTGTCAACTCAAGTAAATTTTATTTATTTCATAATAATAAAAAAACACATTTGTTGACTGACTTCTCTTCACTCACGTTCATAATATTCATATACTGTGGATCCAGAATACAGTGATTAAATTTAAAAACTTTATTTAAATCGTGTAATTTCATAAAAATATTACGTCCAAAATGGAAGGTTTGGGCTCCGAAGTTGGAAATAAAATGAGGGTAAGATCAATCAATTGTTATTTTACATTTATTTTTTGTTTATCTATTGTCTGCATCGCTTACCGATGAATGCATTGTCAGTCAATAATCAATTGATTGTATTTACTTGTCGAGCGGTGTGTGGATTGGTTGACACAGATATATTTTGAATAAATCGATATTGATGCATTTTTTTCATTTGTTGTTGTTTCTTCTTCTTTTCTGGTGTAGAGTGCTGTAAAAGCAAAACTCATTGAGTTGGGTTCAGGCACTGCCGGATACATTGATGATGAGTTGCCCGATTATGTTATGATTATGGTAGCAAATAAGCGATCGAAAGACCAAATGATTGGCGATTTAAGTTTGTTTTTAGGAAAGAACACAGACACCTTTGTCAGTTGGTTGCATCAAGTGTTGGAAAAATTGGAAGAAGTCACACTGCCATCGAACGGTATGAACTTTGATCATTTCGATAAGATACAGAGACATATCAGTAATATTTTTTTTCTATTCTCATACAGTTCAAAAGTCATCGACAGATAAACGTGACAAAAAGTTAAAACCAAAGAAACGTGGTGCAAAAGATAAAACACCAGATAAATCGCCGGTGCGATCAACGACACCACCACTTCAAAATCCAGCGACAACTTCAATTACCGACGTATTTGCCGATCATTTAATTCAAAAAGCGAAAAAAGTGATTGAACCACCGCTGAGCGTTAAGAAGGCGGAACGAAATGGCGGCAGCACTGGTGATGGTTTTGATATTCCAACAATTTCAGAGATTGCCAAGAAGGCGGTTGGTGCTGTTGTTTGTCGCAAAGAAATCACCGAATTGGCCGAACTACAAAAGAAAATCGATCAAGCAAAACGACAACTACGTCACATGACCGATGAATCAGAGGATGAAGATTTTCTCAATTTAGGAGCTGACAAAATGGATTTCGATGCTGAATTGGTAAATAACAGTAAAGAAACTGCCACAAGCAATGAATCGAGTGAAACCATCGTATCGAAGGCGCATGATGGGAAAATACATCAGAAAATAACATTCGACCAAAAACAACCGGACAAAGAGTCACCGTCGAAAAAAGGTTCGGTTTTAAATCGCCTTGGAACAAGAGATGAGGCTGATATGGAAAAAAGCGAAAAGACAGAACGAAATAAGAACATAATAAGTTTGTCTGCACATCGTCGAATGGAGCAAGCGATTTATGTTCCGGCACATCGTCGAACCGCCGAACAGTCGGGCATTTCAAAGAGATCGGATACGGATAAAGTGCGTGAACGAAGCCCACTCCGAAATTCGGATTCAAGACGTGGCTCAGCACGAGGAGACAGCCGATTGCCCAGAGATAGTCAAACGAGACGGCCGCGTGATGCAAAAGAACCAAGAGATTTACGCGAACGAGTAAGACAAAGAGAACGTGACATTGAACAACGCGGAAGTCGAACAAATCGAGACACAACACGTGAAGTTAATCGAAATGAAGAGAAACCATCGATTAACAATCGAATCGGTTCTCGTGTGATTGTTGCACCGCCCAAACCGGAATATGTTGAAGATGAAATTGAGGTACCCGTTAATTCCGTGGTTAAAGTGAAACCAAGACCATTGATACCGAGAAGTAAACAAGCCAGTAAAAATCTATTATTGCGTGCTGTGGCTGAGGCCCAAAAATCAACAGCACTTGCAACCAAACCAGTGGCACGTGAATTCAAGGACACCGAACGAAATACGAAGGAATTGTATACGAAATCGTTTCGTAATAAGTTGCAAAAGGGAAATATTGTGGTTGAAATTGCCGGTGACGATGAATTGGAAACAGTTGAAGTCGTTGAAAATGAAAATGCCGGTACAGTGGAAGACGAAGAATATGTACCGGTTAAAACTGATTCAATCGATGAAGATGCCTTTGTTTACATACCACAAGCAATTCACAGTGATGGGTAAAACAAACCTCTTAATTTCTAATCAAACAAATTAAATAATTCATTTTTCATATAAATTTAGATCAAAAGACGGCAATGGCCCAAAGACACAGTTCGTCGTCACATTGGATTCATTAGGTTTTCCGGCAAAGAAAAAAATCCCACAAAACGATAGTCCGCGCATGAATCCAGATTCAAAGATGGATGAACGCAAGAGAACGCCAATATCAAGTCGAATAGGTAGACGATCAGCAGAGACAGAAAATGAGATGGAATTGCGTAAAGCGGTTGAAAATAGCAGTAACATGTCATCGAAAGCATTAAAACGCAAACGAACGCCCATAAAATTTGACATGAATGATCGTGAGACTGAAGCCGATTCAGAGCCAGTGAAAAAACGACGATCAAGAAGTGTTGAACGTAAAAGCAGCGAAAAGGAGCACAGAAAGAGTGCAGAGCATGAGAACAGTCGCCGACAAGATAATCGCAGTAAATCACGCGAACGTGATCGTGAAAATAATGAATTCACATCCAAAATGCGAACATTGAAGACAAACAGCCAAAATAAATACGATAATCTGCCACCACGTAAGTTTAAAATCAAGCATAAAATATAATCCATTTGAATAGTTCACAAAATAATAATTTGTTTTCGTGTGCTTAGTTTCCAGTGCCATTACGGTGACATCCAATGATACCAAATTATCCAAAAAAGATCGGTGCAAATTCTATCCATCGTGTACACGAGGTGAACGATGTGAATACTATCACCCGACAACTCCGTGCAAAGCCTTCCCAAATTGCAAATACGGTGACGTTTGTCTCTACATTCATCCAAAGTGTAAATTCGATTTAACATGCTCTCGACTCGACTGCAATTTTACACATACGCCAGTCATGAGCGCTGCACCTCCTTTAGGTGAGTTCACTGTTCAAAAAGTCAATATTATTATTATTTATTCTAACACTTCTCTTTTTTTATCTCATTTCATTTTGCAGCTTCACACGTTGTGCCTGTAACCAATTATAAGAAAATTGTAACAACTCCTCTGCCCACACTATGTCGTTTCTATCCGAATTGTTCAAATACATTGTGCGAATTTTACCATCCAAAACCGTGCAAATTTGGTAAAAGCTGTACCAATAAAGTCGAGTGCAACTTTTATCACTTTGATTTACCCATACCGATAAATCACACATCAATGCCATCGAAAAATAAATTGAAATGGGTTGCCTCAGCCGTTTAAGAAGCAATCAAATGCTACAACTGACTACTGGATTTATAGAATTTATTTAGAAAGAAGAAGAAAAATTGTTTTTATTTATCATCTTATGTATTTGTGGGTTTACTATTAGTTTAGATTTGATTTTTATTTAATATTCAAAGATTGTAATTGATATCATTTTCAAAAGAAGATTAAAAAATAAGAAAATCGAATCTTTTCACCCAGCATGTATCGATCTATTCCTTCTAAAATAATAAATGAATTTTAAATCATGCCGTAGAGACTCTATAACGCTATATCATGCCACCTTCAATGTTACATTCAGAATGTATTGCATTTTATGGCTTAGGCACAATAATTTTATTTTTATCAGCTAAACAAGAAATAAAATGAATCAATTTTTAATTTATATAAAAACCTAAAACCATTTATATCATCAATAAACTGAAATACTTATTTCAATATATAAAACTAAAATATACCCTAATTTTGCGTATGCTCAAATAAAAACTGAAACAATTAAATTCAACTACGCCGTTTTTTTATTGTATATTTCGAATTAATTTATTTTGTTATTATTATTTTGATGAAGAACCTTTGAAATCCATAAAAAATTAATTAAATTGAAATCATTTGTTGCATTGGAAAATCTGCTTATTACACATAACACAAACAACTAACATTTTCTAAATCAATTTGAGTGCGATAGTATTAATATAAAGTTTAATAAGCAAAATAGAGAAAATTAGCTAGCTATCGTCCAAAATCGTTGTTAGTCACTAAAACCTGCGCAAGAGCCATATGTAAACAATTTCGAATAAACTGAGATATGATGCACCAAAAAATAGTCCTATTATGCTTCCAATGGTCACGACAAAATCAAGATTTGTAAATGAACGCTTCCGTACCAATTTTTGAGACTGATTCAGAACTCGAATTATAATTGTTGTGTTACCCGACACTGGGTCACTCCTATTGTACTGAACATATTCATCTTGCCGAGGTTTTTCCTTTCTCAACTTTCTGCAAGTATAATCGAATTTGAATAAATGAGAGAGAATTAATTTAATTCTAGATGTCGCATACCCGCTGAAACCGACATGCATACCAGTACAAGTAGACAGGCATGGCTTCACATGCTTATGATATTCAATTGCTTTACTTTGAGTTGCATGTTCCTTAATGCATTTCATTTGTTCATAGCTACAGTATTGACTTTTATCTATTGAATTAAACAAGTAATGATATCATTCATACTGGAATCATAAAAAAGCAATTTAAAATTAAAACTTTTACATTCAGTTGGTGCAAAATGTAATGTGCAATTGCACCGCTCCAAATCAATCTGAACTCGAGTATAAATTAAACACGAAACAAAACTATACGGAAAAGATGCATTTTCGGGCCATCGTTCGTCCGAAAATCTACAATTGCGCCCTTCAATCGAAATATCCCGAACATTTTTTGCATTTTCGACTGGAGTTGTCTGTTAAATTAAATAATATAATTTTAATAATTACGAAGATGTGGGGTCTTCCCATAAGATTATTGGTTAAATTTTATTTTATACAAAAGTTACTTTTATTAAAAATTCCTGAACTTCGTCATCGTACAAATGAAAATGGCGATTACTATCCGTATTTGGAAATTCATCTGGACTATGGAAGTGAATCTTGAAAATTAAAAATTAATCTATGAACAATTGAACATATACTATGAAATACAGATATGCTGTCTGACTCACCCAAAAATTATGGCCTTTCCTTTGAAGTAAATCGAATTTAAATTGTATAACCGATTCAATCGCTCCATAATTTAACGGCAATTTATTCCAATTTAAATCACTAAACGGAATAAAATAAATTTGAATTCTATAAATTAGTCGGGAAATGCCATACGTACTAGAAATAGATAGAGTTAGCGATAAAACACATGCCCTCGCTATATATTATTTTTTCTTTGAATATATCCTCACAATTGTGATAGTGCAAACCGTTGAAGTTAATGTTATAAATCCATCCTTTGCACTTCGGAAGAACCTAAAGAAAAATGGAACTTTAAATTATTTTCAAAATGTACAAACATTTAATCAAACAAACCAATCGTATCATAGTTTCAATGTCTACGCCACAAGTACTGTTAGTTTCATTACATGCAACCAATGTTTTAGAAAAGGTCGGAAAGGCTGGGTTAGTGTGTACATAATCCAAAACATTATGGTAAAAATCTTCACTGTTAAAATAAGTGGCTTTTAAATAACGAATAATTGATTAGCAGTTTGTTTGATTTACTGATCGGGTTCTTTAATCCCATGTTCTGCATAATATGTCTGTATAAATTCTCTAACTACTGTAGTATCTGCCCTTTGGTTGAATCCCTTCTCAAAGCAAATAGAAATGGCTGGAAATGTTATATTTTTCCTTAAATCAATCGTTTCAATGTTGAACACAATCGCACTATTCAAGTAATCTTTAAATGTGTGCACAAAAACCATGGTCATAGTGGTAACAGACGTGATTAGCACAAAAGTCCAAAACATGCTAAAATATCATCGATCAATTGAAATTTCATCCATAAGCACATGATACAAACAAAAATAATCACTTACCGAACGGTTGCATCATAACGGCTATGCAAAAATCTTAATCCATGTAAATAACTATTACTGACAAAATAGTCAAATTTGTCTGAAAAATTGCTCACATTTTTCAAATTTGACCACAGTCTTTGAAAGTGTTTTGCCTTATTTTGGTCGTGTCTTTTAACACGCATTTTCATAACGTACGATTTTTCAGTGGACGAATCTGTTTTCAGTTGTGATTGCTGGTGATATTCACTTAAGACTGCCACTCATGCATTCATGAAGTTTATTCCACAAGAAAAACAAATTCATATTGTGTTTCAACACGCCACAATTAATTTAAGCAATGAAATACTGGACATTTCTAGAACAAATTAAAATTGATCGAATTACCTCGTACACGTCACCATCATTTTTTTTATTTTAAGCGAATATAATGAAACTATAATCACGATCTAATATTTTAAATTGTATTGAATTTCTTATGTTATGTGTTAAGTTTTTACGAAATTTAGTAAATAATGTTTTTTTCTAGGGGTTGTACATCGTTTGAAAATGAAGAATATACAGCAAATCCACGATTCTTACAACTCTCACTATTCCAACGATTTCCAAAGGAAACAAAGAAGCCATAAGAAAACCATAGATTTATTGCTCAAAACGATAAAAAATAAAATTCACATATAGTTGGCGCTGCATTCCATGCAAAATTGCAAACTTGTTTTCCGTTGCAACGGACTAAGTGGAAAGTATACGCTTATTACATAGAATGTAGCGCCAACTATACGTGAATTTTATTTTTTTATCATTTTAAGCAGACATCTCATCGCTTCTTTAATATTTAAATTTCCAACATGTTTTATATACGTATATAAGTTCGTTGTTCGAAACTGTCAAAACACGACTAACGAACTTATATCTGTATTGACAGTTTTATAAATAAACTTATTTAAATTCATAAGTCGTAAAACAATTAAAATAATTTTAGTTCATAAATTTGATACCAATTACACCGTCAGTGGTTTTACTCACACAGTATAACAATAGATTTATACTTGTAATGTATAGCCGTAGTGGACGATTACACGGACACAGTATACATCGCAGTGTAATGTTTATACTATGTCCGTGTAATCGTCCACTACGGCTATACTAATACAAGTATAAATCTATTGTTATACTGTGTGAGTATAAAATTTGAAGTTTTTATACTAAAACCACTAACAGTGTACAACAAAAAATATTTAATTTCCAATGTTTACAATAAATGAAAATTGCTTCATTAAATTGTTAAATCAAACACGAAGTGTTTCGCTAAAAACCAAATTCCACTATTCCGACGAATCCGAAACAAATGACGATTCCTTATCCGAGTGTCCAGCCCCTAGGTTTTTTTTACATTTTACAAAACACATAACTGTTGTTTTGATAGACGGAAACATGCTTACCCACAACTATATTGATTTCGTTTTGTTGCTTTAATTTTTACATTGAATTGTTCTTAGCACATGGGGTAACTTGTAATTTGAGTGATTAAATATATTTATAAATTGCTGAAAATATGATGACTATCTAATTTAAAAATGTGCATACACCCTAAGTGATTACGTAACAAGCATGAAATGATATGCATCTTCTCCTTTATTTGATACCTTTTGCATATTTCTGATACAATCGTTTTGTGGAAAAATAGAAGATCTCAGCAATGCTTATGAAACTGCATCCAAGAAAAAGTGAGGCAGCCCCACCGATTGATACTTTTTTGCACCCGTAAATAAATCCAAATAGTTAAATGAAAATGTTATTGTAAGTATAAAAAAGTAACATACCAATTAAGAATGAAACACCATACTTCAGATCTCGTTTAGTTCTTGTTTGTTTAATGTATAATCTCAGTCTCAGATTAGTGTGACTAATTTTCTGAGTTAAGTGCAAGATCGAATAGTCAATCGAATTACATTGACGCAAGCATGTGCAATTTTTTCGGTACTCATTCCAATTACGTTTTGATAAACAAATCCTGTGAAGATATGCCAAACATTGGAAGTATCGTATGGTATGGTATTAATATGATTTGGTATTACATGCGGTGATCTTTGCATACAGTGGTTACAGCGAGAAAATAGCCTTGACAATTACAATAAATAGCAATAAATGTGTACGAAAAAAACTTCAAGTTGCTATTCTTCCGCCGCAACGATTATGTTAATGAAAAGAAATATATCTTACATTCCAGTCACATTGCAAATCGGTGCCAGACCTGCAAAATATGTATTTTTTATATTTTTTGTTTAAATCATTCGAGCTAACTCCACGTTTCAATTTATAGAAAGGAGAGTAAAATACCAATTTTGTAATAGAATGGCCGACATCCACAAAGTTTAGTGGCTGCATCAACACTGCACTCCATCAAACACAGATTTTGTGAGTACATGCCAAGTGGATAGCTGTGGTCGGATGTAGTTTCCGTGTCAAATCTGCAATTGCGTGTCCTAAATCCAAATATTTTGGTTTGATCGGCTGTGACCATTTCGTTGGTATCAATTTCAAACTTTGCAACAACAGAACCAGATTTCCATATGGCTTTTGGTGATCTTTTCATGTTGAGTGTGTCATTCAGACCATGCAAATACTTCGGAAAATGAATTATTACAATATTTCGGTGTCAGTATAGAAAAAGGGAAGGTACATACTACAACAATGTTACTGGGAATTTCACCGTTTTGTTCGAATGTACATTTACCGGCAAATCGACAATCACGCTTATCAACGCTTTTATATATGTAATATCTTTCGTGGTCATATCTGTTGAATTCCATATAAGATATTTAAAATTTATTTTTAATCCAAAATAACTTAAAAGATCGAGTATATAGCCGGCAAACATTTGTATGTCAAGAAAAATTGGGTTTTCACCGATTACGTCTTGGTCATGGCCTGGAAATGCCTATGTAATTTACATATAAACGAGTGAGACTCAAACATGTTCTTCTTTTTCCATCAAATATACCAGTGGCACCACCAATTTTACATATAAGCGCATACAAAATTTTCAATATGGCTGCGCCCATGAGAGAGAAAATTTCGTCTCATTCATTTCCGCCCCATGGTCTTGGTTGCCGACATATGCTATACATATATAGTATTTTATTATTAAATTGACCTATCTTCAAAAGCCTTAAAGTATTTATAGAGCAGTGTGGTTGAATAGCAGATACCAGCTTCAGTTATAACTGGACGCACAGGATCGATAAATGTATCAGTGTAATACTTCAGCTACAAACAATTAATAGTAATTAATTAAAGATCACTTTAATAATCAAAACGCATTCGTACGTTTATTGCGATGTCCAATAAATCTTTCCCACTTAGATTATTAAATACGTCCGTACTTTCGAAATTTTCGATTAACTCTATATTTTCAGCATTTAATGAGCCAATGATTTTCATATTTCGGCTAAAATTTTGATAGACTTTCGATTCTCGATCTATCGATTTATTTTTTGCGAAGCGTCCATAGTATTCGTCTATAAAACTTTCATTTGCATAATCTGCACATAAAGTGATGCCTGGTGGATTGTAACTCCAACTATGGGAAACTATTTCCACACTAAAAACAAACGGATTGTTGATAAATCGCGTAATTTGATCTATGCAGATGGAAAGTGTAAAGTACGACAGCGACAGAACCAAGCCTAACCAAAAAATTCTATAACGAGATGCATTAATATAAGTGAATATAAGCATAGATGATGACGGAATTTTTTTTAGCAAAAAGCAAACAAAGGTCCTCATTTCCAAAATTGTTGCGGGTTCCTAAAAATATTTTAGAGGGGGTAATCGGAACCCTAGGAACCCTCGTCATCACCTATGGAATATAAGCACCAAAAATAAAATCAAGAAAAATGTACAACCTTTCGCATAAAGTATAATCTTTGTTCACTACATGCTTCAATCCATGGACAGTTGATTTTCGACAAAAATCAGCCCAAAAAGAGTTCTTATTGAGAGGCCACTGATCTTTTCGTCTTATAAATAAAACACCATTAAAAACATTGGAATAAAATCGACGGAATTTTGAAAAATTCCAATACATTTTTTTGTTACAAATTGTAAATCAAAATTTATTCCCAATGAGCTTCACTATTGAAAGACATAAAACGTACTAGTCACAGATTAATGACAGTTTTCAACATGAACGGTCTTTTATAATCGATAAAAATTTAATCAAATAAATTCCAACATTAAAATAATTGAAACTACTTCTGGCATGACATGTATGTGTTATATATAATTTTTTATTTTGCTTTCAAATTTATGATTTTTTTTTATTTCTATTAATGATAAATAATAAGTTGTTACTTTCCAAATTGATTTTAGTGTTGAAACATAAACGTGAGCATACAGTATTGTTCTACCGAAATGTTGGTGTTCCAATGCATGCACAAAAATAGCACGATGGCTCGTAGATAAGTTAAAAAATTTCCACCGTTTCCAAGTTTTGCTGTAAAAAATTCAATTGAATTTGCAAATTAGATTAAGAACATTAAGATTGGGGATGACGAATTGCTAGTTTCTTTCGATGTGGAAGCATCATTTCCATCAATACCAATACAATCAGCTTTAACAGCGTTAAAAGAACATTTATCTCAACAAAACATTTATGACGAAGAACTGACCACTTATATGAACACTGCGGGAATGTGCATGAATATGAACTATTTCACATTCAGAGGAAACAAATTTGAGATGGAAGAAGGGAAACCGGCGATTCTTTAAGGAGGCTCCATTGTCTATGTATATACATTAGACTGGCCCCCCAAAACACAAAAGTTGAAATTTTTTCGCTCTTACAAACTTCATTTTTGAGCCGATTTATATGAAAAATCAATCATTTTTCATATAGAAGAAGAGTTAGCAAGCGGGAAATTGAGATTGGACCTTAATTCACCGGCTCAGTGTCAATTGTCCTCCAAATTATCCATTATCCAACATCCATGGATAGATTTTGTTTTTAGAAGGGCTGGATAAGTAATATCCATCGATGTTTTTTTAATGGATAAGTTACATCCTCCATCCATCATAAATTTTTTCATGAAGAAAAGAAAGAGAGAGATCCACTTGGATAAAGGGAGTTATAGTGCATCCATGGATAGAATAGATGTTAGTTCATCCATGGATGAGTTATATTTTATGGATAAATAAATAAGTTGGATTTCAAAAATAAGAATGAATGAATAAAAACTCTACATCTCTTTTGACATTTCGTGTGAAGTATTCGATTAGTATATAGAAATATTGTATGATGGATGAAACATCTGATTCATTTTGGATTTGACAAGACAGATCAACAAGTTTCAATTTTCAGTTAAAAACATGTATTCTATTTTTTATCTGCATTTTTATTTCAGTTCGAATTGTTGACATTTCTTATTCTGAAGTTGAATTCATTAAGTTAATTTGATGTTGGATGGTTTATTCAGTAATCCAGCGTCCAATCCCATCAAGGATTGAAAGTTATGCAAATGAGTGGAGACACTGAGAAGTCAGTGAGAGTGCTATCTAAAAACTCAAAACATTTAAGAGTTTAAAAAAATATTGAAAATTGTCGATTTGGCAGAGGGGCATGTGATTTGAAATCATTAGATCGAAAGGAGGTATTTATATGAAGGTTAAGCCAATTGTAGGTACTAGAAGCCAAGATTGAAAGTTGTGCAAATGAGTGGAGACACTGAGAAGCCAGTGAGAGTGCTCTCTAAGAACTCAAAACATTCGAGAGTTTGAAAAAATATTGAAAATTGTCGATTTGGCAGAGGGGCATGTGATTTGAAATCATTAGTTCGAAAGGAGGTATTTATATGAAGGTTAAGCCAATTCTAGGTACTAAAAGTCAAGATTGAAAGTTGTGCAAATGAGTGGAGACACTGAGAAGCTAGTGAGAGTGCTCTCTAAGAACTCAAAACCATCGAGAGTTTGAAAAAATATTGAAAATTGTCGATTTGGCAGAGGGGCATGTGTGTAGTGGTTTAAGCAATGTAGTGGCTAAATGACAGACGAGCAT